>NW_022589713.1:7161079-7320070 GCF_004348235.1 Phoca vitulina | reverse complement strand
TCCTTCCTTCCTTCCTTCCTTCCTTCCTTCCTTCCTTCCTTCCTTCCCTCCCTCCCTCCCTCCCTCCCTCCCTCCCTCCCTCCCTCCCTTCCCTCCCTCCCTCCCTCCCTTTATTTATTTTAGATAGAGAGTGTGGGCAGGGAGAGGGGTGGAGGGAGGGGAAGAGATAGAATCTCATGCAGACTCCCCGCTGAGCCTGACGTGGGGCTTGATCATGACCTGATTTGAAATCAAGTCAGACGCTTAACCGACCGAGCCACCCAGGTGCCCTAATCTTTTCTTTAAAAATATACGTATATGCTTTCACAGTTCAGAAAAGGCATACTCTTTGGATACAAACAGATGTGCCACAGGAAGAGTTGCATACTTTTGTGTCCTCTTTCAGCCTGCCATGGAGAAAGGGCCATTTCTGTGTATGCTGTCTATCTGAATGCCTGTGTATGGCCATGGGAAAGTTATTAATGTCTCTGTGATTCAGTGTCCTCATCTCTGAAATGACAATCATAATAATCATCTTACAAGATTGTAATAAGGATTATGTGAAATAGTCCAAAAGACAGTTATCAGAACCTAGGTCTAGGAATGCACTCAGGACGTGGTAGCTTATATTTTCCCATCCCTGCTTCTACTGAATTCCTTTTCCCCCCTTAACCTGAGCATATAATAAATGCATCTGTGATGGGACTTATGTGCAATTGGAAATTGTTAAAAAAATGCCTTTTTAAAAAAAAAATCTAGCACTGATATATATAAGCATGTTTTATAAGCTCACATCCTTTTAGTATCCTATTCTTATAATCTCTGGGGTTCGGGACGCCTGGGTGGCTCAGTCGGTTAAGCATCTGCCTTCGGCTCAGGTCATGATCTCAGGGTCCTGGGATCGAGTTCTGCGTCCAGCACCTTGGTCAGCAGGGAGCCTGCTTCTCCCTCTCCCTCTGTTCCTCCTGCTTGTGCTCTCTCTGTCTCTGTCTCTCTCTCCCTGACAAATAAAATCTTTAAAAAAAGTAATAATCTCTGGGGTTCTAGTTCTGGGTTTACACTAACCAGCTGTGTGACCTCTCTCAAGTCACCTGACCTTTCTGGAATTGCCCTAAGAACCTAGAAAATCACTGTTAGGACTCTAATTTATGTGAGCCAGCTTCTATGTTTTCCTCAAGCATAGATTTCCCTTAAGAATTTAATATCATTTGAATGTTTGTCTTGTAAGTCCCTGTATTTCTCTGTGATAACTGCATTCCATCCAATCTCAAAGTGTGATTAGGAATGAGTAATTTAATTGGGTTTGAGTGATGGGCATGTGATTTTGGCTAAATTCCTGAACCTTTCCAAGCTTCAGATTCCACACATTTTTATAAAGATTAACTGAGATCATATGTGCATGTATCATCGAATGCTGTAAAACATTTCCCCCACTTCTCCTTCAAGCAGCCCTGTCTATTCTGTGTTTTCTGGCTTCTCTGAGGTGTTGATAAAAGAAGAAATCTTGAGAACTGTTTTGGCAAGTGTGCTGCTAAAGTCAAATGGTTTTATGGAATGAATGGTTTGCTATAGGGGAAGTCACACTATTGCTCACGAAACCATGTGAGACTCTACTGTCTCTTTACTGATGTTGCTCATAAACTGTACAGCTGCACAGAGACCCCAAGTAACCTCATCTCCTTCGAGTACAATGCAGATTTCTGGCTGGTGTAAGCAGTTACATTGGCTGAGTCAACAGGGAAAGAGCACTTTGCAGGCAGAAGTATATTGAAGAATTTGGCAGCAAATGGAGAGGCACTTGTTTCTTTATCTTTTACTTTGCCCATCTTTTCTGTTCCCTAGTATCACATGATGTTTAGATGCTAGATTTGGTAGTAGATGGATAAAAATGGCTTGAAAATTTTTAGTAAAGATTCCTTTCCCTGCCTAAATCCTCTCTTTGAGAATTTAGGTACCGTATCCATGCCTTATGTCGAATCACTACAGTGTGTAGTACTTATCCGGTGCTAAAAAGTATTTTTTTGGTTAATAGAGCATGGACAATGATTAGGGCTCTTAAAGAGTCTTTCCTTTTTGGGTGCCAGTGTTGAAGGATTTTTAGAGTAAGGCAAGGAGGTGAAACTCTACTTTGTTTTTACTTATTAAAGTTTACCAGGAAGAATGATTGAAGCAGTTCATTTTCTAATCTTCATAATAATGATCCTTGGATTCAGTAAACCTTTTTTTTTCTCGAATCGAGCTTCTTATGGGAACATTTCCTGAAGTTTGCCTGACAAACACATCTTGATTTTTACATTTCTCTCTTCCCAAGTTACCTTGGTTTTCTTCCTCTTGGCTTCACGTATTATACCTTACTCAATAACAAGAATTCCAGTATGGCTTACCCCCACTGGAAGAGGAGCAGTGTCTAGAAGTGGGTGAGCCACAAGCAGCAGCGAGAGAGACAGCTCTTAAGGAGGACCCAGAAAAGAGACTTGGGAAAAATATTTAAATACCACATTTCTGATAAAGGATTTGTATTCAGAATAAGCAAAGAACTTTTACGACTTCCTAATAAGAAAACAACCCAATTAGAAAATAAATGATCTAAAGATTTGTATAGACATTTCACCAAGAGCACATGAAAAGGTATTCAGCATCATTAGTCATTAGGGGTATTTAAAAACCCACAATGGGATGCTATTTCCTACCTACCAGAATGGCTGTAAAGGGAAAAGAGAATATCAAGTGTTGCTAAGGTTGTGGAAAAACAGAAACTATTATACATTGGTGGTGGGAATTTAAAATGATACGGCCACTTTGAAAACAGTCTGGTATCCACTCATACGTATCTACCCAAGAGAATTGAAAACATATGCCCATGCAAAGACTTGTATGCAAATATTTTAGTGGCATTATTCATAAGAGCTAAAAGTTGAATCAACCTAAATATCAATCGATGAATGGATAAACAAAATATGGTATAGTCATACAGTGTAATACTACTTTGTAATAAAAAGGAATGAAATGCAGCTATAATATGGACAAATCTCAAACATTTTGCACGGGAAAGAAGCCAGATATGAAAGACTATGTAACATTTAGATGAAATGTTCAGAAAAGGCAACTCTGTAGAGGTGGAAAGATTAGGGTTTGCCTGAGCTCTGAGGGTGGGAGTTGAGATTAAGTGTGAGGATATGATGGGTCTTATTTGTGGGTGATGAAAACTGGATTGTGGTGGTGGTTGCAAAACTATAAAGTTTTTCTAAAAAATTACTGAATTGTATGTTCAAAATGGATAAAAGTTATGGTATATAAATTATATCTCAATGAAGTTAAAAAGGGCAAAAGAGTGCACAGAAAGGAAAAGGAATACAAATAGGCTAGCAACTCAACAGCACAATAGATGGGTTTTCAAGACCAGGAGAGGTACATAACAAGGTACATAACAGCACATGGCCTGTCTTCTGTTATAGGAGGTAGTGAAACGCAAAGTACGTATGTGTCTGCCCTTAAGGAGTTGAGCGTCTAGTTGAGGATCTAGAAGTAAAGAGACCACTAAGTACAAATGAGAGGTTTGGGATACTATGGAAATAGAGAGGAGTACCCTGATGAGGGGAAGTGGGAATCAGGGAGGTTCTGTGGCTGCAGCGATACTGGTACTGTGGCAGGATTGCCGAAGGTCCGATGGGAAAGGAGCATGTGCAAATGCTGAGTGTGGCCAAAGAAGCTGCGGTAGTCTGAGGATGATGATGATACTGAGTGATGGAGAGATATGACAAATTTGAGGTATGTTGAGGAATTAGGGGCTGCTGATGTTGCTGAAAAGAGAGAAGGGGGTGTTGGCCTCCCAGGTATTTGGGATGTTAGGGCCAAAATGAGAGGAGGATCACATAAATGGATCAGTGGAGTTCAGTTTTCGATTTGTTGATTTCAGGATGCTCACGTATATTATTCATGTGATGTCTACTAGGTAATTGAAGGTACAGGGCTGGAGCTCAGAGAAATACTTCTGGCTGCTGATACACATTTAAGGTCAACAGAGGATCAGTTACAGAAAAAGCTATGGGAATGGAATGAGATTGCCCAGGATGAACCTATCCAGTAGAGCGAGAATGGGACAGGGCTGATGTAGATGCTTTTAAGGAGCAGTCTTAGGGAAGGGGAACTGCCCGAAGGAGTGGCCAGAGAGTTGGGCAATTATTAGAAGAGAGTAATGTCATGTGAACCGAGAAGAGAGTTTAAGAAATGAGAAGCTAAGACTCATTTTATCCTGCAGGGAAATCAAGTGATACAGGACAGCAAATTGCCATTGGATAGGATTCAGTTAATAATGAGGTCACTGTTCATCTTTGCCAGGGCTGCACGTGTGGTATTCTGTGTGTGTGTGTGTGTATGTGTCGGGGTGGGGGGTGGCGTAGGGCAAAAGCAGAGGCCTATTGACAGAGGATTGAGTAATGTTTGTGAGGTGAGGAAGTGAGGGAAGGATTTCAAAGAAAGCGTGCCTGTGATGGGAAGGAGAGAAAGGGTGGGAGGTAGAGAGGTACAGGACTGATGGAAGATTTTGTTAAGCTTCTCATTTAATGCGTGGCTTTTACAATGATATTTCCTTGCTTGGCTTAAAGAAAAAAACAAAAACAAAAAAACAAACCCTTGCCCTTACTCCTAGCCAAGTATGGCAGCAGTGCGTTGGAGTGCTAGGTTTCCACCTCAGCCCTCTTGCCTTCCAGGTTTCTGACCCTCCATTTCCTCATGTATAAATGAATATGATGATCCGTCCCTTAAAGGCTGACTGCAAGGTTAGAATGAGGCTATTTATGAGGCAGCTTGCATAGCTGCACAGGGTAGGGGCTGTCTTGTTATTGTGTCATAGGGACACAATGGAATCCGTTTGGTGAATAATAGGTTGGACACAAGGCGAACCAAGTTCTTGCCACCTTGTTTATGCTGATACTGTTATGTGGTTTGTGGTCTCAGCCGCCCTGTGAGGAGCCATTTGACTAATCTTTTTGCTCTAAGAGCTTGCCCTTTCTTTCAGTTATCTCTGAGCCTCATCTGCCTGCCTTCTGCACTTAAGCTGCAGGGCTCCCCGTGTGGTTGACTTCAGAGCATCCTGTGCATGTCCCAGCGCCTGCAGGGTGTTGCAATGAGGGTTGCTTCAGCGGTAGTAATGGCTTGCTTCCAGGACCTTGTTCATGGGCGGGAATCCTGTTGTACTACCTCCTGCTCCCCCAGCTGAGAGCTGATGAAACCACTCAAGAATGTGATGTCTGTGGTAGGCCCAAGCTTCACAGCCATTCCTGAGGTTAGATGGTATTGATGCTTAGAGACCTGTTTTTTTTTTTTCTTCTTCTTTTTTTTTTTCAGCCATCCATTGAGATCCTCCTTTGACTTTTTTGTTAACTGTTGTTGGTTGTAAGCTGGCTTTTTAAGTGCGGGTGACGGAAAAGGACTAAGGTGTTCTGAGTGTCTCCTTTATCTTAGACTTCGGACTAGTTGCTTAATGTCTCATACAGTCTTCAGAGCAGTTCTATGACCTAGGTGCTTTATTCCCTTTTCTTTCCCCAGGTGGGAAGATCCGAGGTTCAGACACATAATTAACTTGCCCTGACTCACATGGCGAGTAATGGGTAGAG
The DNA here is from genome assembly GCF_004348235.1 of Phoca vitulina. Classification (NCBI taxonomy): domain Eukaryota; kingdom Metazoa; phylum Chordata; class Mammalia; order Carnivora; family Phocidae; genus Phoca; species Phoca vitulina. The sequence continues at coordinate 7,314,476 of NW_022589713.1, read as the reverse complement.
TCAGCGTTCAGCTCAGATCTGATTGAAACTGAAGCTGCAGTTCTATTATACTGCCCGGGAAGAAAATTGAAGAACGATTCTGGAGCTTACTTTTGGAGGGAAGGAAGTGGGGCGTGGGTAGGGGTAGGGTTGTTTTCCCTTGTCCAGCTGGTGAAGGAGCTGCTAATCTTCTGAACTGGAGATCTCATTTTGTTTGGCCTGAACAATGTTGAAAACATCAGGAAATTTCACATAACCCAGATTGGGATCCTGTCCTGAAATGAGATCTGCAAACAGCGAGCGTGAACAGTCCAGCCATATTAGCTGCCTCTTATGGGAAGTGCACTCCGGTGTATCGGCTCACAGCATTCTCTGTTGACATCCCTGGGCCTCCTCACTTGGGAGTATTACCTGTCTGATCCTGCAGATACTTAATTTTGTAACCTTTGGTCCATTTATCATTTAATCTTATGGGGCTACATTTGAACTATATGGATCATCAGATGTTCTGTTTAAATTATAAAATATATTTTTTTTCTTCTTCCTCTGCCCCCTCCCTACTGAGTCCTGAATTTTCTTGCTTTAGAGACCATAGTTTAGCATTCTCTCCAAATGATTTTCCTTTTACCTTTTGGCAACCCAGAAAAATAGTGGTGGGAGATCTTAGTTAGCTCACACCTGAGAATTATTGTCACAGTTGAGCTTTTCTCTGTGCTGAGCCCTGGGCTGGGGTCTTTAAGCAAAAACCTTACTATTTATTCTTAAACTGCTTTTGTTGGTGAGAGAACTGCGATTCTGGGTCCCAAGGAAGAAAGGTTATAAATGGTGGAGTAGAGGCTCGCACTCAGATGCGCTGGATGTCCAGCCCTCTGCTGTCTCCCTCGAAGCGTAACGGAAGGACTGGGGAAGGATCAGTATCCAGGACTGCTGAACCGCTACCACATAGTCTTGTTCTTAGGATTCATTGTGTTCGACCTCAGCATGCTTGGCGAGCCCCTTGTGCCTAACTGGGGGAAACCCACCGCAGCAGGTGTACCCACTGGGACACAGCTGTGCCTTCATTCTCTCTGGCTGCACAGGGTCTCCTTATTGCCCTTCTCATCAAGATCTGCAAGATGAATGCCACTTAAGTGCCGGCTCCCTGGTTGCAGCTATTCATCATTTTGTGGAGTGATTATTTGGTGGCAGCCGTTGTCTCTGTCTTCCACCTTCTGGTTGTTTTTTAGAGACTCATATCCAAAATTGTGAGAATTTCAGATCTTAGAGAAAAGAAAACTTTTCTACTAAGTTTTCTAGCTAAGCCAGTAGCTCATAATGGGAATACTGCTGCAATATCCTTAAATTTCAGTGGTAAAGATGTAATGCTCACAAAAACATCTAATATGAAGTTTCTGATGAAAGGTACAGCCTCTCTTACATATGGAGTTGCCTCTAACCCAAGAATCTTTCCCAATTTAAACTTGGGGGTGGGGAGGGAAGGAGGGAGGGAGTGAGTGAGAGTTTTCCAACACTGTTAACAGCTTTCCTGGAGGCCTTGGGAAAGAAACAAGTTATCTCACTGGATACAATTTACTTGCTTTTTAATAAAATTAGGTCACTGTCGTCATAGGGCACTTCATTAATGCATGCTTGGAGTCACATCCCAAAGGTATTGGAATGCAAAGCACACAGTCGTTCATTCAGGTTGTTCAGGTACTACTCTAAAGTTCTCTTTTCAAAGTTGCACTTGATATGTATAGCCTAAAATTATGTATATTTTGGTTCACATTGAGATTTAGCATATTTTTTGGGGGGGGGGTTGACCTCTGACCATTTGTTTTATAAATATTTGGGAGTGATGGAAAGTGGGTTGTAAACTCCATGAAGGCAAGGCTTGTGTCTAATCCTTCTTCATAACCTTAACCCCAAACCCGGTTATTCCCTTTGTACAGGAGAGGAACCTTATTAGCGAGATTGAACAACATGCCCAACATCACCCACAGCAAGAGGCAAAGCCAGGAAATGAGCTTCAATTGTTGTGACCCCAGAGCTTCTCTGCTCTGCCCCTTGGCTTGATTAGTGGAAGCTCAGAAATAGCCTGGCCAGTGTCTTAGACCTCAATTGAGTGGGCAGGTATTAAGTTTTTGACTCAGTATTTAAGTCTGTGACCCTGGACAAAACATTGTACCTCTCAGAACTTGAACTTGCACATCTTTGAAACGAGGAAAGTAATAAATGCCTGGCCTAGCTTCCAAAGGTGCTTTGAGAAGTCATGAGATAATATTTATAATGTCAATTTTATATTGTAAGTACTACAATAATATAAGGGTGTAACTCATGGCAAACAGGTTTTTTCCTGCCCAATAATACAATTTTTATTAGTCATATGGTTAAATTTTACAGTTTAGGGAGTTGAAGTGTATATTTTTATTTTCTGTTTAGGCAAAGGTTGGATTCTGCATTATTGATATATTGGAGGCTGGTTAGAGAGGTTACAGCCTGTGGTTTCAATAACCAGAGTGATGGTTTTAAATGAATATGTGGAGCCAAATATATTTCAAATAACTTCTGGTTCCTTAAAAAAAAATTCTCAGAATTTACGATCCCAGGTCAAATGTTTAGTTTGATTACCATCCTGAAGAAAGGAAGAATGTTTTTCACAAGCTTAGGAAGATGCTATTCCTTGTTTCAGAAAAGTCATTCCATAGCTTAAGCATTATACTTAAGAGTTCACGTTATTCTTCCTGGTGGTGGTGGTGGAGGTGATCGTCACCTTTCTAATAGGTCATCATTATGGTTTTCTAGCTGTGGATAAGGGGTAGGTGTTCTCAATAGAATACCTATCAGTAGAATGGGTGTCAGGTTAGCTATCCTAATTCTTCAGATCATAGTTTAATCAAACAGTAATGTTGTTTAAATTAATAGAATAAGACCGATTCCTAAAAGACATGTCCTCCTTCAGTTTCCTTCCTTACCTTCATTTGTAATTTAAAAACTCTTTAATGAGGTCTTCAGTACTAGTGGATATTTCACATTTTTATCAGCATCAAACCCTGTTTCTTATTTTGTCCTCTTGTAAAAACAAGGAATAAATTGCCCACTCCCCATACATACATAATAAAAGGATCTGGCATTACATATAATTAATTTCATGTGTGTGTGTGTGTGTGAAAACACACACATATGCACACATGCATTCACACACGTGTAACATTGTCTTTAAAGTGATTCCTACTATCAATCTCACTCGCATTAATTACCATATTTTTAGAACAGTGATTCTCAAACTAGTGGGAATATTTGAATCAAAATAATTCTGGCTTGTTGTATAAAGATGATAAGTTGCTCAACTAGGAGAAATAAGTAATCTATCTGTATTATTATAATATTTGTCACATGTGTTTTCTTTTTCCTCTGCCTGTCATATTTCCTTCTGTTATAGCCCTCACTAGCTTTCTGTCTTGTATAGAACACCTTTCGAGCCCCTCTCTAGGTACCCTGGTGACCTGATCTTGTCTACCTGCCCACTTTGCAGCTCCCACACTCTTGAACCAGACCTTCCCTGTCTGTCTCTCCCTCGTCCACTGGGCAGGCTTTCAAGCCTCACTCATCTGCCACCTCTTCTCAGAGCCTTCCAGGTTTCCCCCTATACTGTGTCAGCGCTCCTCAGTCCCTAGTATCTGCCTGGCTGTTCATATCTCTAGCTGCATTGCATTTTCCTTGTTTGCCTGAATGCCTGAGCGTCTCTGAATCCTATCTCCAGAGTCCAGCAGAGTACTTGAAGACACAGTGTGAAGCTCAGGAAACATTTGCTTTAATGTTAGGCTCTCCTGGAATGTGACCTCCTGTGACCTAATCTGATCTTAGTGGAAATCTTGCCATTTTTATCTTCATGCGTATCTTCTTTTGCCATCTGAAGTAAAAGAGTACAACCCAGGGAGGGCCGAGAGAATAGGAACTGGCAGCTGATCTCATGTAAGACATGGCCAAAGACCAGGAGGAAGGCTGATCAAACACTGGTCCTTTGATGTTTCTGAACAGCTCACTCTGAAGTAAGGAGACTAAAGTGGAGGGTTACAAATTCAAATATAGCCCCATAGGTCATGTCAGTGAGAAAAGTGAGCCAGGTCTAAGACGAAATCATCAACAGTAACAGTAGGCCAATAAAACACAGCTAACAGCCAGAGCGTCGGGGGGGTAATCAGCAGGGCTGGGGACTGCATGGTCTGGGGGGTGCTGCCCCACACTTAGGCTCTGTATTGTTGCCACAAAGTGTGTGCGTCAGTTGCTACTAGACTATTTGATTTATAAGAAAAATGGGTTTTTATATAAAATTACATGAATTTTAAATTATGGGTTAATTTTGTTAACCCACTGGGCAGACCAAATAAAGCTTGTCTGTGGGTTACAGTTTGTGATATCTAATTTCATGGTGGGGCTGTGACAGGCCACTCCTTGGGGTTTCTGTTCATGCCTTAGTGGGACCGAGAGCCTTGTTACCGGATTCCTGCTCTAAACCTCTTCCTCATTTTTACCAGTTTCCCCTTAGTATTTTGAACTGAAATTGATGAGTTTGTAAGACAAGCTTTGAGACAGTTTATAGGATTTCAGGATTGAATGGCACTGTATTTAATTTGGGGTGAATACTCTTTCAAAGAGCTCTAAAGTTTCTTCTTCCTTGTTGCTGATGTATTAGGTTGAACCACATGGAAATACTATTTTTATAGGTCAAAATGACATTTTCATATAGTTCAACCTAATAAGACTACCACTTGAGAAATTTCGACTGTTAGAGTATATTATTGCAGCATGAATTTAGAGTGTTTTAGGGAAAAGAGAATATTGGTGTTGAATAAATACAACGGAAATATCTGTTAAACAGTGATCATAATATGCTGCTGCATAAATATCATAGTTACGTTTTTGATGGCATCCACTGTTCTTTTATTCATTCATTTTGCTGCATATGGTGTGGGTACTACATACACTTTGACACAGTGCAAGACTTTATCTTGTTTAAAGTTTCGGCTGTGTAGACCTTTTAAAATGGTTGAAACAACCAAAAAATAATTGTAGCTGTGATGATTTAAGGTTATTGTATGTTGCTGTGAGCCCTGAGTAGCCACATGGTACCCAGTTATGATATGAAGGACTATCTTTGTAAGGGCATCCAGTAAGCAATTAATTTTGTAGTTGTTCCAATTTCTCTTTTAGCCAGTTTATCTAAATCGGTTTGAGAAGCCTATTGATGATTTGTTTTCAGTTTCCTTTTTAACCTTTGTGTCTGGTAGGTAGAAGGGGAAGAGGCTTGGGCAGGGAGGCCATCCATCCCAAAAGGACTGTGACAGGCCCTGTGGTGCCTGCAGTCTTGAGGCAGCTCATGTCCACACATTCTTTTCTTGCATCTCTTCTGCCAGCTCTCTGCCTGAAGCCACACAACTGAGTGCTGACAGCCCAAGTGTTCTCTGTTACCACTTTTCTTCAATTAGATCAGAAGCCTCTTTAGTGCAGGGACCTTGAATTATTATATTTCAGCCGCCCTCTCTTCTTTAGTGCAGGGACCTTGAATTATTGTATTTCAGCCGCCCTCTCTTATATTGGCTTCTGCAGAATTTGACCCTACTCTCTGTCCTCTGGAGAATTACTCTGGTGGCTGAAGGCCAGTATCTCTGACCTGGGAGTGTGTTCAGGCTATTGGCTGACATTCCTCTGGCAACAGAAAAGTCTGTGTTTCTATCTTGTTAGGACAACAACAACGACAATATTAATAAGAGTAAGGGTTTGGCAAATGCTGGCTAATACTATTTTGTAGGTAGGACAGTTCTGAATTATTTAGATACATTTTAAGTTATTAAGAAGACATTGGATTCAGGTTGGAGATCTGTCGTTTACTTGGGCAAGTTACCTAACTCCTGTGCCTCAGTTTTCTTTTCTGTAAAACATTCATCATTGGATTGATTTGACAATTGAATGAGATATTACCACAATAGTACCTCATTTGATCCTTATAGATTGTTTTATTGGTCCTTGGCATATAGTAAGAACTCATTTCAGTGCTACCTGGGTATTAGTAAGAGCAGTACAGCCCCCCCCCCCCTTTTCAAATAAACTGAGGCTTAGAGAGGTTCCTTCAGCAGACAGGTGAGTGCGAGTGCCCAGGTTAACACACCTAGTGAGAGACAGACTGTGGATTTAAACATAAGTCAGTCTGTGCGTTGTGCTCGTAACTGTTCTGTTGCTGCTGCATCTACATGAATTGGGGGTTCATGTGCTGATTATAATGTGATGTCTCCTTTGGGAAAACTAGGAAGTAAAGTAGCTCCATCGTAGCAGGCTGTCATGCACCCCAGACAGTCCTTTATCTCCTACAGTCAAGTAGTACAAGAAATAAATCACAATTCTATATAATTTTGCTTACAAACTATGCACAAAAAAGAGGTCACTAAGAGCAAATAGTGAGTGCGTTTACTGAGAACTTGCCAAGTAGTGACTAAGAGCATGGTTGAGTGCAGATAGACAGGGTTCAGGGGCACAGCTCTGCTGCCCACTTGTGTACCTTTTCAACTTCAGTTTGCTCAGCCGTAAAATGGAGGTAATGGCAGGATACACCTTACAGATATGTGAAGCTGTTTCTTTTTTTAAAATATGGATTAAAATATGTCGGGCTCTTGGGCATATGTTAAGCTATCAATGTGTGTCATGATTCTTGTTTTAGTATTCTGGCTACAAGGGCAGTTTGTGTCATGAGTTTTATCTAATACATTAGAGAAAGTCATTTAAGGAGTTACCTTCCCTTTCCAAAATGATAGAAATTTTTATCAGAAATTCACTGATACGAATGAATGACTTAATATAATGTCTTATAACAAGTGAAACTTCGTGCTCTTCAAATGCATTTTAGTGTAAATTTTTTCATCTTTGGTTAATAAGAATGCAAATGAAAGATGAAATATGCTACTTCGTACAAGATGGAAAACAAACTCTATTCTGCCCATTTTTGCCATATAAGGAGGAAGAGTATTTAGAAGTTGTCACCAGGTCAGGGGTGCCTGGGTGGTTCAGTCGGTTAAGTATCTGACTCTTGGTGTCTGCTCAGGTCTTGATTTCAGGGTCAGGAGTTTGGGCCCTGTGTTGGGCTCAACACCCAGTGTGGAGCCTACTTAAAGAGAAAAAAAAGATTGTCACCAGGTCAGAAAGGAGCTTGGCTTTGACCATTGGCCTGAAGCAGAATGTTTTGAGTCTTGTTTCTTGTTCACTCTGATGTTTTCCAAGTGGTTCATCTCAACTACTTTTTTTTTAGGTTTTATTTTTTTTAGTTGTAAACTAATTTATTTTTTTAAATTTTTATTTAAATTCTAGTTAACACATAGTGCAGTATTGGTTTCAGGAGTAGAATTCAGTGAGTCATCACTTACATACAACCCTTAGTGCTCATCAAAACAAGTGCCCTCCTTAATGCCCATCACCCATCTAGCCCATCCCCCACCCACCTCCCTCCATCAACCCTCTGTTTGTTCTCTATTGTTAAAACTTTATTGTTATGGGTTTTTTTTCCCCCTCTTTCCTCCTCCACTCCACCCAGCCCCCCGAAATCTCATCTACTTTTTAATCACAAGATTATGGTTGCCTCTGCTCTCCCCTCTCTTTCATTGGTCACAACTACAAGAACTGTAGGTGGCCCTGTGTTTGTATTAATGAACAGCTTCCTAGCCGAGAAGTGGGAGCAAACTGTATTCATCTCCATCTTGGAGAGGGAGAATCTGGAACCTAAGGAGGTTGGGATTTGATTAGTATTATGTAATTGGCTGGGACCCAAGTGGAGCAATCAGTCCTCCTTATTGTGTTTGGCTCCACCCAGTGTCCCCTCCAGCATTCCTGTGTTTGATCCAAGCCTTGGTTCTTGATAACCAATCCTAGTACCTCAGCATATCGCCTGGATTGTGGGAACCTAGAGGTGCAAGGGCCCTCTAATGACCATCCGATCTGATGCCCTCATTTTACTGTGAGGGGTGGTAGTAAGCTCCCAGGGAAGTAAGAGCCTTGCCCAGCTCACTCTGATCACTTCGGCACAGTCTTCACCCAAACCCTGGTCACTGTGCTGTGAGTCCTGGCTTTTCTGCCCTAAGTCAAACTACTGTCCCTTGCCTGTGCACAGGGCATCTGTCCTGGAGACTGGGGACTGCTTCCGGGCAGTCTTACCTAGATTTCACCTCACTTCTGTCTTGCCCTCACCAGGACAGGCTTTGAGGGAGTTTTATGGGTTTTCCTAGTTTTTCTTTTTCTTTTTTTTTTTCTTTTTCTTTTAAGATTTTATTTATTTGCGAGAGAGACAATGAGAGACAGAGAGCACGAGAGGGAGGAGGGTCAGAGGGAGAAGCAGACTCCCTGCTGAGCAGGGAGCCCGATGCGGGACTCGATCCCGGGACTCCAGGATCATGACCTGAGCCGAAGGCAGTCACTTAACCAACTGAGCCACCCAGGCGCCCTCCTAGTTTTTCTGTTTAGAGGCATACAAAGAACAAATGACCATTCTTGTGTCCTCTATGTTAAACTTCTGTGGCATTTTCCGAGTACAAGGCAAAGCATGAAATATGTTTTGTTCTTGAAGGAAGTGAAACCCTATGATATCAAGGAAGAAAGAAAAGCAGGCAGACTCAGGAGAGGGCATGCACACCAGTAACCTAAATCAAAACATCAGTTCTCATTTAGTCTCCCTTCACCCACCCCCTTCCCTGAGTGCAGTAATCCCTCTCAGCACGCTGTCTCTTGTGAAGACATTTCCCCTTAGCCTCTTCAGGAAAGTTACGATTTTCTGACTAATTACTCCCCCTCTCCTCCACCCCTGGCCTACATCCTTAAATACGGTATTCAGGAATCTAACTATCCCTCCAGCCACTCTGCCTTCACCCACATATACCAAAAACACTTTTCAAGTAGGTGTTGGAAATGATAGTCTTAGCAAAGGGTTTTGCTGAAGGACTAAGAGAATCTCCTTGATTCCTAATTTCAAGAAGGAAAGACTTTTGTTAACCTCAAACTGGCAGAGATAATAATGGTATAAAATATGATCAGTGTCCGGCTCTCCCTGCCGCCTACAGTTGGGGTAATATAAAGGTCCTTAGTAGATAAATGTTAACCTAATGAATCAAAAGTCACCCTACTTGCAGCTCACCTATCTTTTCAAGTCTCGATTATAAATTCGACAAGTTCAAATCTCCATTCTTGCTTTTTGTTTTCCTCAGTGAAGCAAAAACTTCTGTACAGTTTGAATGTGAGGCAGAACTAAGTGGAGCCCTTTGTTGGTAGCCAGGCGGTTTTCTCAGTGCCTTTCCGGACATGTTTTAACATGATCTCTGAAGGAATTGGAATGAGGATCGCCCTCTTCGTTGTGGCACAGTGAAAAGATTGAGATTCTTTTATCAAAATGAAGCAATTTGGACAGAAAATCATCTTTTTTCTTTTGGTCTCTCCTTTTTTTTTAAAAAAAAATGAATGAAAGATTATGGAACAAATGTACATTTTAGGTCTTGAGAAACAATTACAAGAGACTGTGGATTTTACTCATCGAATACAGTAAATGTGATAAAAAAAATTCGCTTAAACATAAGTGATTTCCAAGTCATCGTTTCCACGTTTGAAGGCACAATACACAATTTACATTTTCCGCCCGCCCCAGTTGGAAACAGTGAAGCTCCATGAAGAAACATATGGCCTCCTGTTTGGAATGTGGTGCCTCCCAGAGAAGGAGGACTTAAATGATCTTACTCAGTTAGTATTCTCATTTCTACATTTTCTTCAGACCTCAAATTTAAGCAGAAGGATAGTCTTAGTGCTGTGTCCTATCAACCACAGCTTTTAAGAAAATTAAAAAAAAATTTTTTTTTGATTACCTTTCATTGCGGTGTCTGGGTGTCCATTCACCTGATACGGTGTCTTCAAGTTGAAACAGGCTTCTCAACTCTAATTAAGAATAAGCCTTGAAACTATGGTTGACAGAGAAGTGGGTTTTCTGGCACAGCATGAAAAATAAGCATGTTTCTCTCCTGTCGGAGAAAGTGGGTTCTCCCCCTGGGCCCCTTGAGAGTGTCCTTTGAGGCACCCTTTCAGATTGTCCTGCTCCGAACAACTGGAGCAACTTGCTCTCTTGCTAACGTAAGTGACTCACATCTGAGAGCAGGTGAGATTTGTAGACTGGGGAAGAGCATTTCCTGAACTTGCAGGAATCAGACGGTGATTCACCTGAAGGGAACACAGAGGGCCGGAGCTCAGAATGCCGGAGGACTGTTTAAGGAGGAGGAAATGAGGTCTCAGGTTGGGGTTGGCCCCAACTAAATCACTAAATCCGTCCCAGTGTTTAGGTCATTTCTGTCTTTTTTTTCTTTTTTTTTTTTTGGTGGGGGTGGAGGAGCTTCCTATTGCTAATTAGAAAATAAACGCATACAGCCTTTCTGTCGATTAAAGCTAGGATTAAAAGGAATCAGAATATATTTTATGAGAAACAAATCCTTTAAGATATTATTCTGCTTACTGTTTAAAAACTAAAATTGAAATGTGCTTATACTTGTGACTGAAAACATTGGAAACCTATTGTCTTACTCAAGAATCTGATGAGATCTGTAGACCTATTTTTACATATACACAAATGTCAGTATTCAAAATATTTTAAATAAATTTATTGTGGGGATGAGTTCTCACCCAATCCCTTGAATTCCATTTTTAAAGACAAAATAACGGGTGCCTGGTTGGCTCAGTTGGTTGAGCATCTGCCTTCGGGTCGGGTCATGGTCCCAGGATCCTGGGATAGAGCCCTGCGTTGGGCTCCCTGCTCAGCGGGGAGTTTGCTTCTCCCTCTCCCCCTGCCTCTCCCCTCTGCTTGTGTTCTCTCTCAGATAAATAAATAAAGTCTTAAAAAAAAAAAAAAAGACAAAACAACTTTTATTCTTTTTAAAAATCTTCCCATAATGATAAATTTATATAATCAAATCAATTTTTCTTACTTGTAATTAATTTTAGAACTGCAGATAAAAATCTTCAAAAGATTTGCAAGATTTTGCAACATTAAAACAAGTAAATAAATAAAATTTCACCAAATGGAATCAAAACCTGTTACTATAATGGGTGAAAATAAAATAATAAAGGTCGCATCTTTTTTGAAGTTATAAATCAATAATAGGAATTACTTAGTGTTTACTTACACCTTAAAGAAATTATATATTTACACACACACACACACACATTGGTTTTCTTTCTGTGTTGGTACAGAAAAACAAATATGTATTTAACTTAAATACTAATAGTTGAATATCAAAATTATGTTTCTTCTATTGCTTGTTCCTAAACAAACAGACAACTACCATTTTAATGGTTCTCTATTCCATTTTGTTTAGGGTGGATTAAGTTATAAGTAAGTAGACAGCCATAGGGAAAGTCTCTGGACAAAGTTAGGCAACTTAATAGTGGCTCAATCTTACAAGAATTTGCCAGATTTACAAACAATTCTGCATTTAGATTTGATTCTGCTTTGTACCATTTTTATACTTCTTCCCCAGGGATTTTGATTTTAACATTGAAGCCAGTTTATTGCATCCTGAGGAGGAAGTCTGTGCCTTGCAGACCTTAGTTGGAAACTTGTCATTTTTGGGTTGAGCTTATTGCCATTTGTCACTGTGATCCATAAATAGTAAATGATGTGAAATCAACCTGTCAAAATAACCAACTGCCAACCCTTTTTTCAAAAATTTTTTAAAAATTGTTTTTAAAGATTTTATTTATTTATTTATTTGACAGAGATACAGTGAGAGAGAGTACCCAAGCAGGGGGGCGGCAGAGGGAGAAGCAGGCTCCCTGCTGAGCAGGGAGCCTGATGTGGGGCTCGATCCCAGGACCCTGGGATCATGACCTGAGCCGAAGGCAGACGTTTAACGACTGAGCCACCCAGGTGCCCCCCAACTGCCAACTCTTAAAAGTGTCAATTCAAAGAGAGAACATACCTTGTAGCCTCCTTAAAACTGTGTGGACAAAGGCTTTCCCTGTACCTTCTGAGGATTGTCATCCCAAATTTCCAGTCATGTGTGTGAAATCATATTAGGGACCTTATTTGGAGAAATATTTCACAAGCTTCTGTTAAAGGAATAAAGGCATATCTGTTACGTACCTTAAATTTTAATACTTTTTTTTTTTTTTAACCTGGGTTGACTGTCCTGTTAGGGCCAACTAAATATATTAATTTTTTATGGTAGAGAAAATCCCTGTCCGGTGTAAGGACCTCCAGTTTTTCCTGTACATTGAAGCACCTTGACATTGTACGTATTGGTATTTTATAAAGATCTCACAGAGGAGGGAAGGAGCTCCTATCCCCTTGTCCATTCATTACAGTAGGTGGCTCTCTCTCTTCCTGGAGGTGGACTGGGGTTGGAAGAGTTTTTTCCCTTCCTTAGGAACATAATAGATTGTCGTATTTAAAAGCTTTGGCCTGTGATGCAAATTAAGTCTAGGAATGAAAAAGTTAGCATGAGGCAGCCTTTATGCATTTGTCTTGAAGCATATCATGCCAATCTCAAGTTGGGACTTGTTCAAGCCAGTCTTACTTAACATTCAAAAAGGGAAGTAGTACACGTTTAGTCACGAAAAAAGTGTAATGCTTTGATGAAAAGAGCAGCTGAAAAACAGCCCATAACTTTATTATTGTTCAAATCACCGAAAGGTTAACCTGCATAATTTTTTTTCTGATTTTTATAGCAAGTCTCACATTTCATAAAAGCCACAGGAAACTTTATAACAATAATTATCTTGCTGCTTCATTGGGGGATCCTATTAAATGCAGGGAAGCTCTTTTAATAATAACTGCTTTAGCCATTACAAACCCCAAATTTATTTTGAATACAAGACAACGTCCTGGGATATGTGTTTGTGATTCTTCACCACCACAATGTTTAAAAGATTTTTTTTTCATTTTTTACTAAAGGTGACTTTTTTCTTCTAATATTATTTTTAAAGATATTAAACCCACAGACAGATTGAACTAATAGTGCAACTAAGTATTGTCTCAGTTTACACACTGTTAACATTTTTCACATGCTCTACCCCCCGTAGTATATTGGGGGGACCTGTTTGAAGTTGTAGTCCTTGTGACAAATGCCTTGCCCTTAACTCCTTCAGCATGTGTTTCCTAAAAACAAGGATATTCTCTTACCTAATCACAATATTGTTATCAGTCAAGATTAATGTTGAAGCAGAGCAGTAATATTTTAAAATATTCTGTCTGTATTAAAACTTTGCACTTTCCCGGTAATACCCTTCTAATTTTTTTGACGTGACATTCAATCACTGGTCACACATTGCATTTGATTTTACTCTTTTTTAGGCTCTTAATCTTTAGAACAATCTCTCTCCTTTTTTACTTTTTAAAAAAGTCCCCTGGCTTTTGAAAATTGGTTTGCTCTGTATTTGCTAGGGTCCATTCTGTAGGATAGGTAGTAGGGGGTGCCTCAAAATGTTTTTGAGGCACTTTGGACGTATTATCCTGAAATCTATATTAGACTAAGTTTGGGATTTTGAAGTCAAATAAGAATATCTATAATCTTGTTTGGAAAAAGATCTGGTTCATGGATCAAGAATCACAAAGTTGGTAGATCCAAACTCTCATTTTCTTTGGAATACTGGATAACTTACTCAACTTTTCTTGATTTCATTTTTCTATAAAAGCAGGATTATGATTTAATTACAGAATTTTAGATGAGAATTCCCATAACCTTATTGATTTTTCAAAATAAAGTCTTAAAAACAGAAGCATTCAAGGAGAGAATGTGTTTCTAAGATCTTGGAATAAAAATTAGGTATTATTGGTAAGTCTTCCTGAAACCGACAAAGAACCCTTTCCCTTTACCCTATTCATATGTCCCACCTTTTTAGTGTGAGACATTGACAAATGCATTACCAAGGCTTGTCTTGGTCTTCTAGTCCTTTCTCCCTTGCGTATGATTTTCCTTTGCATACAAAGGGCTTTCTAGTCTTTTTTTTTTTTCTTAAAGATTTTATTTATTTATTTGAGAGAGCGAGAGAGCGCGCGAAAGAGGGGGAACACAAGCGGGGGGAGAGGTAGAAGGAGAAGCAGACTCCCCGCTGAGCAGGGAGCCCCATGCAGGGCTCAATCCCAGGACCCTGGGATCATGACCTGAGCTGAAGGCAGACACTTAACTGACTGAGCCACCCAGGTGCCCCTGCTAGTCTTTTGTAATACACTAATTCACTACAAAACAAACACAAGCAGAGATCTAATAGCTCAAGTTGATCTGTCTTGAGCGCCCATTTCTTTTACGTGGAACCAGAACATGCAACAAGGATTGTAGTAAAATCTTCCTCACATCTTACTGTTCAATCTCTCTGTACACAAAAGTCACTCTAATTGTGGCTCACATCCAATAGCTGCGAATTTGTGCTGAGTATAATTACTACAAACCCTTTAATGTTCCCTTGCTGAGATTGGTATCTTTAGGTCCCTATGCTTGAATTACTGTGCTTAATCTGTCATTTGAAATGATTTGTATCTATTAGGTCTGCTTTAAATAAAGCACTTACCTTTTTCTGGTATGAGAACTTCATGTGTAATGGTTGATTAGAGGGAAGGGATGGTTTGGAGATTGAGTCTGGAGATATGCGGGTGTGTGACTCCTGACCTCCTATTGATACTCTGCCTTGGGCTGTGCTGCTTAGTCCATGTCCTCACTTTGGAAATTTTGCTTGAGGCAGTGTCAGGCCATGACAGGAGCCTAGTAATTGTGGGGTCAGACAGACTCCAAGGTGGATTTCAGCCGCGCTCCTCCCCCCCCTTTTTTGGACAAATCATTAATGTAGCTGAATCTGTTTCTTCTTCTAGAAAATAAGCTTGGGGATGACTACCTTGTAATACTGTAAAGATTAAATGAGATAATATACAGGAGAATTCTTACAGTGTTTAGAACAGGTTGGTACTTAATGAACAGTAGCTTCTCTCTCTCTCCTTTCCTCCCTCACTGTCTCTCTCCCCCTCCTTCCTCCCAGAGGCAGAGTGACTAAGTGAATGAATGGGGGTGTCTGAATGTAAATTTGGAATGATTAAAAATTGAAAACATTCCTCAACTTAGAAGTCAGAGTAAGTCCATAATATTTTAATTGCCCTTAGAAAACTCCTGGTTTTTCTTCAATGATGAACTGATGATTACTTGAAATGCTTTTTATGTTCTTTCTTGACAGCTTTCCCTTCTGAAAAGGAGGAAATTAGAAGAGCTTATTCTAGTCTGACATGGGAAAGTATAGAAGCTAAGAGCAGGATATGTAGGGGGAGAAGAGAGTTGGTCTCAGAAGGTTCACTGCATGGAGGTCAATGCTTCATTTACTTGTCGTTCAGGCATTTTTGATTATAGGGAATTTCCGTTACAGAGTTAAATAGAGTAAAAAGGGAAAAAAGTGTTGAGTGATATGTCTATATGATATAAATTTAATGCACAAATACAATATTCTTAAAAAGCTATATAAGTATTCAGATATGCATTAGGTAAAATTGTTCAAGATGGCTACCAATAAGTACAGTCACATACAAGCTTCTGGTGTTTAAGCTGATTTTTAAAATAAAGGCAGGCATTTTAATTACCATGCCTTGAGATGTTACATTTGTCAGTTTGAGTTTTATTATAGAAGTGGCAAAAATTCACATGCTGAGTGTGATATGGAATTTTTTTTTAAAAAGTGGCTCGGTCGAGCGTCTGGCTCTTGGTTTTGGCTCAGGTCATGATCTTGGCATCCTGGGAACAGGCCCTGCGTTGAGCGCACCCCCCCTCCCCAACTTGCTCACACACACACTCTGAAATAAAGAAATCTTAAAAAAAATTTAGTTTAGGGGCGCCTGGGTGGCTCAGTCGTTGGGGGTCTGCCTTCGGCTCAGTCCTGGGATCAAGCCCTGCATCAGCCTCCCTGCTCCGTGGGAAGCCTGCTTCTCCCTCTCCCACTCCCCCTGCTTGTGTTCCCTCTCTTGCTATGTCTCTGTCAAATAAATAAATAGAATCTTTAAAAAAATTTTTTTTAGTTTAGCTACTTTACTGTAAGTCTTAAATTCAATTTCCTTTCTCTTCTCTATCCTTTTTTTTCTCTTTTATAACTTCTCCCTGTGTTCTCAACTCCCATCCCTACCACTTGGGTGTCTGCCCCCCCCCCACTCCCCTTTCCCTACAAATACTTTATAGTAGAATGTGTGGGGTGAGGGGGGATTAGGCTAGGTATTAGGAACCCAGGTAATATTAATGTCTGAAATGTTGGCATACCCACTTTTCTGGCTGAAGCTGGATTTTCATGGTCATGCTGTTATACCCACCATGTGTTTGCATTTCTGCTCTGTTTGCTGTTTCACGTGGAGCATATTCACTCTGCACTGCATAGGAAGGGGCCACTCTATCTGTTCTTAGAAACCCTTGGAAAAAAGTAAGGTAATATAACAGCAGTTGTTTTTTTCTCCTTGAAAGTCTTGTAAACTGACTTGTCCTTTGTGGCAAGATGAGAGTTGCTCGTAGTCCCTCACTTCCCATTACAAATTGGGCTCTACCCCACCTTCTCCTCAGTGTTACCACTGACCTCATACTTGTAGATTCATCACATTTGACCTTTCTAGGGTGTTTGATTTTGTTGACTATTACTTCCTCCTTAGTTTCCAGTATACGAGATCTCCTGTTGCTCCTTTTAATTCAGCCCCCACCTTCCAGCCCCTAAACTCCACATTCTCGGCATCTCTTCTGTCTGTTCTGTCCAGGACACTTGTGCGGCAGGGACTCTGGGATGCTCAGCTCATTCTTTCGTCTCTCACTGTGTCAGAAAAATTATCCCCTAGCATCTAATCTAGCCCTGTCTTCAGAGCCCTGGATCCATGTTTTGTCTCCACTGGCTAGATTTATTGACCCAGATTTCTGAACTTTAATCAGACCCAGAATCTGCTTCTTGCCCTTCCTTTATGATCCAACACACTACTCAATCTAACAGTCTTCAGAGCAATGAATCTCAGTTGAAAGGGGGTAGTGTGGGGATTATGGACCCCATTGAAAATAAATTTTGCATATTAATTAAATACATTTTACATATAATCCCCTATTCTCCAGTGGTCTTGGACTCAAAACCTGTGTCTCTGAAAATGTCTGTAAAGTCTATGTCAGTTTTTTCCCCGTGGCTCTGGCCTGCATAGATGGAAGACTTCTGTAATTGATCTCCTATCTTCAATGGCTCTTCCTTCAATCCATAATCATAATCATCCTATTATTGGCAAATTGATTTTCCTAAAGCACAAGCAAAGAGCATGTAGTTCTTCACTTCAGAACCCTTCCATGGCTCATTGAGAAGTCTATATAATCCAACACAACACCATAGCATTCTACTGTAGGCTCCCATGCTCCATTCCCAGGCTCATCTTCTACGTCCACAGGCAGCCTCTGGCCTCCATGGCCCCTTGTGCTCTGGCCATAGCACTTTCTCCACCCCTAGCTGCGTCTTCCTCCAAGCTGTTCATGGCCTGGCAGCGTTCCCTTTCGCATGCCCTGTGTCCTGCCTCACGGTCCAGCTCACGTTGTCATCTCCTGCAAGTCTTTCCTCATTTTCTCCATTTGAAGTTAGCTACGTTTTCCTCTCAGTTTTTATGGTGAGTGAATTTTGTGTCTCATACAGTTTCCACAGTTGGATTCATTGTGGGATGGTTCCAGAGAGGCAAAGGGCCCTGCACTAAAGGCATGACTGACTCAGTGAATCAGTGAACCCACTCTTTGGGATTTTCTGTCTCTCAAGACCTCTTGAGTGTTGGATATACTCATGGGGCTGAACCACTCAAACCCCCGAGGTTGCGGACCTCATTTGTATTGAGACCTCTCCCTTCCTCTTCAGGAGCCACCTCCTTCCCATCCTCGCAGCTGGGGTGTGATGTCAACCCTTGAGGAGCTTGTCCCGATGGTGTAGCAGAGCTGTTGAGGCCTGGGGCCTGAGGCCACCTGCCTGGGTTTTAGCCCCAGCCCTGCCTCTGCTTGCTGGCAGGTCGTGCGCACTGTGGGCAAGGTGTCTTTTTGCTATGTGTCTCAATTTTCTTTTTTTGTTGCCCTCAACAGGAAACCCTGTGGTATGTATCTCGTAGGGTTGGAGTGGGAAACAGGTGATAGTCCTTGTAGAGCACATAGTATGGTGCCTGGCACATAGCGGGTACTCAGTGATGACGGCAAGCTGCCTGTGTAAGGTCCTGGGAGGTTCTCGCTCACTTCTAGGTCGGAGCTAATTACCTGGCAGCACCTGAGCTAGTTATGGCCCACACATGAACATATTGTTTTTGTGGGGTCACGGAGTGTGGAGGTGGCTACGGAAGTTTTGAAAAGAGCAGGATCTATAGGAGACAGGATTTATGATTTCTCTTGAGAACATTAGAATACCTGAGGTGGTAAATATAGTGGTTACGCATATGGGCTCAGAAGCCAGAGTCTGAATTACAGTCCTAGTTCTGCTATGTATGTGCTGTGGGGTCCCCATGTAAGTTGCTTAACTTCTCTGTTTCTCAACTTCTTTATCTCTAAAATGGAGATCACAATAGCATTTCGTCACTTCCTGTGATTACTAACTGGGACAATCTGTTGAAAACTCTTGGTAGACTTACCTAATACATAGTAAATAGTAAGTAGTGTGCACTGCTTTTGTTGTCACCCGGTCAGTTCTTCTGCTGTTGCTACTAGCCAGCAACCCTGGGCCCTAAATCCCTCTGGTGCCAACAGTTGGCCCGGAGCAGTAGAAACCCCCATAAGTTGGGCATGACCTTTCCAGGTAGCTAAGTCCTCACCGTTGCCTGTCACCTTAATCTGCCCTGTTCTCTTAATAACAGTTTTATCTGTCTCCTATTGACAGATTCCACTCCTTTGCATTCATGTCCAAGAAGGCTATGCTGTGAATCTCCAGGAATAGTATGCACAGTTCTCAATATGAACCTCAAGGAGCAGTTAGCACAGTAGTTCTTGACGTGTGGTCCAGAACAATAGCATCAGTATCCTCTGCAAACTTATTCTCAGGCCTCACCCCGGACCTCCTGAATCAGAAACTCTGGGAGTGGGCTTAGCAATCTGTGTGTGAAGAATCCCTGTGGCTTGTTCTGATCCCCACAGCAGTTTGCGAACTACTGATTTAACATGTGTTCTATATTCATATTGCTTACATCCAGTAAAAATAATTACATTTAACTTTTTACAAAACCCTTATTTGTGTTCGGAGCTCATAGATTATATCAAAGCTAAGTTGTTTTTTTTTTTTTTTCTTTTTGCTTTCTTGTTTCTGTCATTAATGGCTATGGTATAGCATCTCATTCTATAGGCATTGTAGAATTTAGTATTTGTGATGGCTAGTTTGGAAAGTTGTTTTCAAATGGTTGCTTTGCATTCTGTGAGGGTGATTTTATTTTATTATTATTTTTTATTTATTCTTTTAAAAATTTTTTTTTTTTTTTAAAGATTTTATTTATTTGACAGAGAGACACAGTGAGAGAGGGAACACAAGCAGGGGGAGTGGGAGAGGGAGAAGCAGGCTTCCTGCTGAGCAGGGAGCCCGATGTGGGGCTCGATCCCAGGACCCCGGGATCATGTCCTGGGCCGAAGGCAGACGCTTAATGACTGAGCCACCCAGGCACCCCCTGTGAGTGTGATTTTAAGGTGGCTCTAATATGCCCATTCCCTAAGTCCATCATAGATTATTTCACTCTGTACATCAGGTACTCAGCATTTGAATATAATGTTACTATAATATAATTAAATATTTGTATTTAGGGCAGGCATAATTTTGGAAATTTTATCTTTAAAGATCTTTTTTAAAAAGATTTTATTTATTAGAGAGAGAGAAAGAGCAAGTGAGCACGAGCAGAGGGAGGGGCAAAGGGAGAGGGAGAAGCAGACTCCCCGCTTAGCAGGGAGCCTGAGGTAGGACCTGACCCCAGGACCCTGGGATTATGTCCTGAGCTGGAGGCAGACGCTTAACCAACCGAGCCACCCATGTGCCCCTTAAAAGATCTTTTTTAAAAAATTGTGTATATTATCAAGATGCAGTTACTTATAATACAGTATTATAGTCTACATGTGATTGTTTAATATACTTAGTAAAGGCAGTGTGGATTTAGTGACATCTCTAACAGTCCATGATTTAATTCTTTTATTTCAGAGAACGAAAATCAGACATTAGGAGTATTTTTTGAAGAGTTTAGGAGATTGTAATATGCTACAGTTACAGATTTTACTTAACCAAAACCGGTAGCACGTAGCTAAAGCATTTTGTCTATAGCTTTAAAAGTGAAACGTTGATAAACATTAGCCCAAAGCTACACATGTAATGTTTATTAATTCTGCTTTCTTCATGTTCATTTACTAGCAAGCCAAGGAACACCCCCAACACCCAGGCCCCTGGGTGCATGCTCTATAGGAAGGCAACTAAAAAGAGCTTGAGTTTTCAATAAATTGATATCACCTTTTGAAAATAGAAACATCAGTGAGAATTGGCTTCCTCCTTGCTTTTCCAGCATGTAAAAATAAAACCAGCTTGAATTATTTTATCAAATATTTATTGATTGCACAGTGAGACACATCTTTGCTCTCAAAAATATACATAAATTATTAAAAGAGTAGATACATGTGTGGGCAAGTAATTACAAAGCAGTGTGATAAGTACAATAATTGAGGTGTGACAACAGTCTGATGAGGGGGTGATTGGGTTTGAGATGGTGGTGGGAGGTTGGCCAGATGAGATTTCATGGAACAAGTGATAGCATCTTAGGGTTTCATGGATGGGTCAGAGGGAGATTTATGTGTGCAGTGAGTGGCCCAGAGGCAAAAAGGAGCAACGCAAGTTCTAACAGTTAGAAACGTACATAAGAGTGTAATGTTCCAGGGATGGAAGCACAGTTAGAAGATAAGGCCAGAAAGGTGGGCAAGTTCCAGGGCCTTCAGGGCCTTGGAGAACATGGGAAGAGGTTGGGGGTTTCACCTATGGTGATCGTGTTTGAGCCAGCGGCACATTTACAGAGCATGAATACTTTGTGCATTTTCTCTAGAAGATATAAATCCATGTCCACAATTCTAGATAACCACATTTTAGCTTTTTTGAAGCACAGAGGGATTCAGGAAGAGATACGGAGGGGAAAAAGTACGAATAGGTTACCATCCTTAGCAAAATTTCCCAGTATGGATGCTATTGATTGTGGGTCAGCAGTTCCATCCATAAATGTACCAAGAATGACACAACAATGACATAATTGTATTTCAAACATTTGTAATTCATGGTCTGCAGGGAATAGTGTGGGAGGTACCAAGAAAACATGACATGGTTTCTGTCTTTAAAACATGTTGTCTTTCTTAAAGAATCCTGTCCATCTTTTGGGGATGCAGTCAGGAATATCACTAACTAGCAAAGGGAAATCTACCACGATGGCCCTCACACATACCCAAACAGTGGGAGCAGTAGTTAATGTGTGAGGCAGGAGGATAGAGGTTGTGGCCCAGGAAGGCTTTGTTGAGTAGGTGGCATATTCAACCGCCATTAGAGTATTTGCTGGGCAGAGGGAGAATTCCAGAGAATATCAGTCCTGTATTCTTGCCATTAAATTGTGCACACTTAAGGCATGCAAAGTACTATAGTACGATATTTTATGTGGCTTAATAATGGTCTTTGCCTCACATAGAGTACTGAAATAATGTTAGTACTCTTGACACTGGAAGAGGCTCTTTGAAGGAGAAATTCCTTCATCCAGGCTTTCTCAGGGTTTTCTGACCCTATTTCAACTCCCCAGATGCTTCATATCTAGCATCCCTTTCAACCACTAGCTTCAGCTTTCATCAAAGGATTTTCAAGTTTGTTTGTTTTTAAATCAGCAAGTATCAACAGTTGTGGACCCGAAAGCAGTAGTGTTGTATGAATTATGTATTGTACAAGAATGTGAGAAGGTGTTTTGGAAGGAAGGTTCTTAGTAATTTACATTTATCCATAATGTTTTCCAATATGTAAGTGAATGCTTTCAAAAAGATGACCTCTAGTGGCCACTTGCTTTCTGTTGCATTCTCTGACCAGTACTTCATTCTGCTCATCAATCGATCTACGTGGACTTAAAATTTATATAATCCTTTCTGTAAACCTGGGTAATAATAACATGTAAGAAAACCTTTGTCTCATCTGTTTTTCTTTCATTGCTTAAACTTGATTTCCAAATCAATTATCTTTTGAAGTCTTATCGATTAAATAGAACATAGCCGTGATAAAGTTATCAGGTTAGAGTTATATTGTCTGAGTAGTTTGATTTTCTTGGGTTGATCCTGTGATCTTTCTCCCTCTCATACATGGTAGACGTTCTGTGAATTTTTTACATAAGAATATGTATATTAAGGGATCCATGCAAATGTTAGTTGCTGCCAAAAAGAGAGTCGTTTCTTTAGCTATAAACAGTTGGTTTTGCAACCTGCAGTCAGTCTTGCTGTTGGTTTGACTGTGAGTGTATGGAACTCGGGCAAAATGAAATGGAGCAAAACACACAAAGAATACAGCCACAACAACAAATACTTTACCTTCCAGCTTTGTGTTGTGTTTGCGGTCCTTACTTCTGGACTTTCTATAAGAGCTGTATACTTTTTTTGCAATCACCGCATAAAACAGAAGCATCAGGACAAAAACAGTCCAGAAAATGAACTGGCATATGTAGTTCACCACTTGATGCCATTTCAGCCCCAGGGGACCCTTCAAGGAGGCACACTTTTTCACAGATGCCGGCGTTGCTTCCTTGTTGCTCAAGATTATATTTGGCAGAGAGATGAGGAACAAAAGGAGCCAGATGAGGGTCGAGACCATTTTTGCAAAAACAGGTTTTTGGACAAAAAATTTTCCAAAAGGCCTGATGATCTTGAGGAATCTGTCAAAGGCTATGAAACCTAGCAGTATGATGGCCACATACATGGTCTCATAAAAGATGACAGCCGAGAAACGACACACAAAGGCCCTGAGTTGCCAGGGTCCGAGGTGTGAGTCGGAGAGGATTTTAAACGGAAGCATGAGCGTCATTATCAAGTCAGCCACCAGAGTATTTTTGAGGTAGACAATGAAGGTGGAGGAGCTGGGGATGTGAATGAACACCCACAGGGCCAGAGTGTTCAACAGGATGCCGATGAAGAACACGACTGTGTAGGTGACTGGGAACACCAGCTGCGATATCCGCGTGTCCCTGGGGCACTGCTCAGACCCATTGAAGCCCTTTATCGCTGTGGTGTTCATGGTTTCCAATGTCAGCTGTTACAGATAAACACATACACAAAGGGAAACAAGAAGCATTTCATCATTTGGAAGTGCTACTTTTAAAAGCAGACTTTAGGTGTATAACGTATTAACACTTTACATTTACTCATCACATTCAGTAGAGGAGTTGAAAAGGCACATGTTGTTTCTAGCTAGAATTTTTTTAAACATGTACTACAATTTTGGTACTTGTAATAGTACCATTATTTTTACACCCTTATGAAACCCAAATAACAGGTTCTACCTCATTTGTAAGTGCTACTTTTAACATGCAGTAAAACAAGACCCATTTAAGAAGTCATAATTCATGTCAGATTGTTGCACATTATATAGTTCCTTATGCTCATAATCTATGGTTTCTAGAATGTCTACCTTAAAGTGTTTTTTTTTCCCCCCTTGAATATTTTCTTTCTTTTATAAGCAAGCCCACTCATAATAAAAGTTGAAATTCACCTTTGTTTGTGAGGATCCTGAGCTCAGTGTCTTCTGATTGAGGCAGTTATTAGTTCAGCCCACGGAGAGCATGTGAAGCAAGTGTTGTTCTGCTTTCTTATACCAGTTTCCTTCCTCATTTTCACGTGCGTAATGTGATCAATTAGAATGTCTTCATATTCAAACCTTTGCAGGTTTTCTAATAAGAAGCCTCTCTTATTTCAAGCTTAGGTACTGTTAATCTACTGTAACTTGAATATCTTTATATTTTCTCATCTAATAACTTTTGGCATTTTATCTTTTCTGTCTACACAGTCACTGAAATTTTTGAGTGCCTTTTGTATATAATAATAGGTGGCAGAAAAATAAATTACCCCCAAATTACAACCACATAGGAGAGAGTACAAGTTGATTCTAAAATCAGAACCATCATTTGCACTCTTGTAGACTGCTTTGTCCAGAAATCTGTGTTCAATAGGATGACCTCTTTATTTTTACATTTATCTTGGTCTTTTGGTCTTTTATCTCAGAGAGATTGACTTTTTTTCCCAAAAGTTCAGGGCTGTTAGACACAGATTTGGGGGTTAGAATCCCAGATCCAAGAATTACGGGGAGCTAGATCATAGTCAAATGATTTAGAAGCTCTCTGCCTCAGTTTGCTCATCTATATTGTGGATTTAATGACAGTATATACCTCATAGCATTATTGAGAAGACAAAACGAGTGTCTAGAATAGTGCTGGGTGTATATGAAGCACTAAAAAACGTTCGCCCCTGACTGCAGTGCTGAGTGAACTACAGATTTCAATGGAGATAATTTCACTCATTAGAAACCATTTTTGGAAATCTCTTCTGTATTTAATGTTGTATGTGAAGTGTGGAAAACTCAGGAATTTCATCAGTCAGCCTTGGGCCAAAGTCTATAAAATGTATCATTTAAATCTCTTCAAGTTTGAAAGGGTGTAATTGCCACTTTGTGTAAAGATGGTTGTCCATGAATAGAAATGTTTCCCTGCCAGATAGGTAAAGGGAAAGAGGAAATTGAGAGGGGAATGAGGGGAATGTGGAGTTCTCCATGATGAGTTTCACTTCATATTTTTTACTGCACGTTTCACCACAGAGTTGGACCAGACTGTGGGGTTGATGGAGAATTTTGGGATGGCTTGGTTTGGGATTCTGAGAAGAAAAGTTTCATGTCCCACTGGATGTTTAAAATATGAGACAATAAGATGCCTGATAATTTTGTTGGAACTACCCAATGTGGCACAGTTTAAAAAATGTGTGTTTGACTCAAATAAATTGTTCCTTGGAAATACAGATTCTGGATTTCATTAATGTGATGGAACGTGACTTAAACATCCATCTTCTTGCTTGCTTCAGTAGGGGAAAAATAACAAACTATTTTTACTTTTTAAGTAGAAGTATTTGACCTACATAATTAAGTATAAATTTCCCGAAATCTCCAAAACCATTATCTAGATGGAGGTTTGGAATAGTTTCAGTTTAAATAAGGAAATGCTGTATAAGATAATTTCATAATATGAAAACTGGAAATCACATTTTGGTCAACTTTCAAAATGTCCAAGTGTGGGAAACTTTCAAAAGAGGAACTGACTTAACAGTGCCCATTTCTAAAGTTGTGGAATGTGTTCTTTCAAATGTGGCAAGTTTCAAAATGTTTGACCATACTAAATATCCAACACACCACACATTCCTATATGTCCATGTGCTTAACATGTATTAATTGACTTTCCTTTGATTCACAGCAATGCTGCCCCCCTCCCCAACCGAGGGACCCTTGTTAGCTTGTCTGAGAGGCTGCCCAGCAGAGCAGATAGGAGCACTGTCTCAGGAGCCAGAGTGCCTAGGCTCAGTTTCTTATTGCAGCTTTTATTTTCTTGTGACCTTGGGCAAGTTATTTATGTTTTCTATGAAACTATTGCCTTCTGCTTACAATGAAAATAAATAATAGTATCTACTTTGTTGATTTGTTAAGGAATGAAATGAGTGAAGATTCACCAAGTGCATAGACTAATGCATATCATGTGGTAGGTGTTAGTATGTTTCTTGTTAAATGAAGTTAAAAGTGGGATACCATGTATACCTTTGGGGATGGATGGGGAAGAATCAAAGATGAAATGAAAGATCCCAGAAATTAGAAGCCTGCCAAATGACAAGAAACCAAATTTAAATCCTATATTTAGTCAAAACCAGTATAGCCAGTGAGTATAGTGCTCTAAATGATATGATCTTATTTACTTTTTAACAAAAATCCTCAGAGATTTGTCCCATTTTACTGATGAGAAAATTGAGGCACAGCAGTTAAGCAGTTTAGCCAAAATCCTGCACCCCAAGCCAACTTCAGACCCACACAGCCTGGTTCAGAGGCCGTACTAGGAGCCTGCCTCACACTCCCCACTGTCAGAAAGCACAGACGGTGAATTGTCTAGATTCTAGAGTTTCTGAGCTTTGTATTACTGATTGATGAGTGAGGAGTAACAATCAACTTTAAAGGTTAATGGATTTGTGAAGCTTTTTCCCTTAAGGTGAAGTACGTGGCTGAAAACATAAATTGGTTCCAAGTGGTATGATCCAGAGAGAATTAAAGAAGATTACATTGAAAGCTCATAGAAATTAGAAGCCTGCCAAATGGCAATAAACTATTTTTTCCATTTATAGTCTCTTTTGAGATTTTCCTTTGGATCAGAGTTAACAGTTTAAAGGTTCCTGTTGATGTGGCCAACCAGTACCATCTGAATAATATCTGAAAAGATGAGCAAGTATTTGTTTTGATTTGGAATGAAAGTCATAGTGGGAACTCTTACAAAAAGAGCCTTTTACTTCTCATCACATCATAGCATGGTACTTTCTCAGATGATATGAAACTGTTTAAAAAAAAATTCCACACTGGGTTAACTGAAAGTAGAAATAATAATCAGTTAAAATAAGTTATGTAGTTTAACATTAAGTATAGAAATGTCTATAAGTAGAATCAGTATTAGAAAATCTCTACATGTAAGTAGAAACAGGCAATAAAGTCATAGTATTACCTGGAAGCATATTAATATCTGTTTTCATATTTTTATTATAAGAGGAAGGCAAGTTTGAAGAATTCAAAGATAAGCAATTTGAAGAATTCAGATATAAGCATGTGTATAGGAGAATGTGAAAGTTAATCTCCCTTTGCATAATGCATACAAATGTGTGTGCAAATATATATATTTACATTTATTGACCTATCAGATCTTTGTTTCCTTTTCATGTTAGTCCATGAAGATTTACCTATTTTTTTTAAAAAAGTTACACTATAGAAAATTACCATAGTTGGGTTAAGCCATTACTGATTGGCATTTCGT
This sequence comes from Phoca vitulina, assembly GCF_004348235.1. Taxonomy (NCBI): domain Eukaryota; kingdom Metazoa; phylum Chordata; class Mammalia; order Carnivora; family Phocidae; genus Phoca; species Phoca vitulina. Next base: position 7,287,433 of record NW_022589713.1, on the reverse strand, counting down.
GTTTTTTTTTTCTCCAAATTTTTCTCTGTTAAAAACAGTACTGTAGGACACATATATGTCCATATATGTTTGTTATAGTTGTTTCAACATATTTGTAGAAAATTTCCTATAAGTGGGATTGCTGGACCAAAGCTGTGCAGCAAAATGTTGAATGGTATTTTCAAATAGCTTTCCAGAAAGATCTTACCATTTTACAGTCTCCCTGAGTGGGATTCTTCCTTCCAACACTGTTATAAAAATCTTTTAAAGCAATTCTAAGCTTACAGGTGAAAAAGGCTCATGTAATTTTTTTTTTTTTTTAAAGATTTTATTTTATTTATTTGACAGAGAGAGAGAGAGACAGCTAGAGAGGGAACACAAGCAGGGGGAGTGGGAGAGGGAGAAGCAGGCTCCCGGCCGAGCAGGGAGACCGATGCGGGGCTCGATCCCAGGACCCTGGGATCATGACCTGAGCCGAAGGCAGACGCCTAACGACTGAGCCACCCAGGCACCCCAAGGCTCATGTAATTTAAATGTAAATGTATTTGCTTATTAGTGAGAGTATATATTTTTTCATATTTTTATTGTCCATTTGTTTTTCTCTTAGAAATTGATTTTTTATGTCTTTTCCCATTTAAAAAAATCAGGCTGTTTCTCTTTATTTACTGACTTTAAGTGCATTTCTACATATTTAATTCCAGCTGGCATCATTGCAGTCTTACTTTGGGCATTACCGATCAACAGTGATCACCTAGACCGGGCACTGGAATCTAGTTGTTTTTAGTGCAAGGCTGCTGAAACACCTAGATGCATGAATAGTGGGTTCTTTTTCTGAATATTTTCTCCCTGTTTTTAGAGTTCTGGTCCAGGGGTTGTCAATCTTCTTTTCTAAAGAGCCATTTAGTAAATATTTAGGTTTTGCAGCCATGCAGTCTTCCTCACAACCCAACTAATCAACTCTGTTGTTGGAGCAGGTAACCAACCATGGATAAAACCTGAGTGTGTGTGGCCGTGTTCTTACAAACCTTACTGTGGACCCTGAAACTTGAATTTCATGTAGCTTTAATACAACATGGAATTTTATTCTAATATTTTTCCTGTTGATATTTGAAAATGTAAAAACCGTTCTTAGGTCACAGGCTGTACAGAAACAAGGGGTGGACTAGGTTTGGCTCGCAGGCTGTAGTTTGCCACACCTGCTTTAGACTTTCTGTAAAAACCACCGTGAAAAACTGCCACTAACCAGCAGCCTTAGGACTTGTTAGCTACTAAGGCTGTTGGCAAGACTACATTTTGTTTGTCTCATCTTCTGAACTTTTCAACTTCTGGACTTGAGTCTACAAAATTTGGCTTCACTTTTTTTTTTATTATGAAATCTGGGATTTATTATGTATATTAAAATTCTTAAACCTGGAAATAGTGACATGTTCTGTGTATCATGAGTACTCTGTAAATACTGATCTCTCAGTCTCTCTTGGGTGGATTCAGTTTGATTTTCGATACAGCAGTGTATGCTGTCCAATGTCTTTGAATAAGAAATTGCCAACAAAGTGTGATTTAGAGTTTAATGTAAATTTTTCATATTGTATATAAAAACATAGATAATTCTAAACACCTTACAGTTCTTTTACAAAAATACTGTAATACCATTGGCATTTGTTTCTTTTCTTTCTCTTATGGAAATTGTCCTCTCGGTGAACTAATTTAATCCAAAGGGAAAGATTATTTGGGAAAGTCTTTGCCCACTCTGCAGTCTCCCAGCAGTTCATGTGGTCATGGCACCATGGTGTCAGTTTTAACCCACTCTCTGTCCCCTGACTCGGATGGGTTGAGAGGTGGATCTGACCTTCTTTTATCCCATATTCAAAATAAGATCAGAGGAGTTGATCTCTAGTTTTCTTCCATTTTAACTATCCTGCTGTTCTTACAGAATGTGCACACGTACACATGTGATGTTAAAGTGCATTGCATTAGTCTACATGGCTAGAATGTAGACTAGCAGTTTGTAGAAGATGCATCTTTTTTGATGAATTTCTCTTTGTGCTTCGCCACTAACATGCAGTGCTTGCTTGTAGAAGTGCCAGGGAAGTAAATGCAGCCGCTTGAGAATAGATATCATTTAGAAAGTTGAGTGAGTTCAACTTTGCACTGATATTTAGCTCAGCAGAACTTGTGGAGGATTTAGATAAAAATCGATTAATACTGAAGTTCAATGAACTTCCTTATACTGCAACTCACCCCCTTTCCCCCCCCCCCCATCATATTTTGATATTGGTATCCATGCCTTACATTTGAGAATTGCCTCTGGGGATCATAAATAACTGAGATAAATAATGTCAGCTTCCAATTCTGTTATATATTTTGTTTATATTAAAAATAGTCACTATGGCTTGTGTAGATTCATACTTCATTATCATTTACTTATGAACTAATTGATGTGTTATGTCACCTTCAATAGAGACTTTGCCCAATAACGTGTCATAAAACAGTTTTTGCAGTTATCCTTTATTAAATGGGTTTGCTGTTTGATGTAGGATTCTATAAGAGGTGAGTGGTGGTATCTAATGTCTTTGAACAAAGAAATTCCAACAAAGTGTGATTTAGAGTTTAATGTACATTTTTTTTGTATTACACATAAGTGACAAACCAGTAATTACAAACACTTTAACCACTTTTCTGTTAATAGTTATGCTTTGCAACCGCATAGGCACATTTGTTTTTCTCACTGAAGCAAATACTCATTAACCCAAGTAGCAGGTATTTTCTGAAAGCTAGTTAATAAGTTAAGTGGCAATGATGGTATTGTACTATTAATAAAACTGGTTTCTCCAGCATTAAGGAAATACTCAAAGTTTTTTGGTATTAGAATGTCATAAAAATAACTTTTAATAACTTTGCTATTTCTGCTTTTTTTATTGGAAAAGTATTTTTAAACCTCTTCTTAATGAAAATTAAAAAAATTCACTCCACGGGGCGCCTGGGTGGCTCAGTCGGTTAAGTGACTGCCTTCGGCTCAGGTCATGATCCTGGAGTCCCAGGATCGAGTCCCGCATCGGGCTCCCTGCTCAGTGGGGAGTCTGCTTCTCCCTCTGACCCTCCTCCCTCTCGTGCTCTCTGTCTCTCATTCTCTCTCTCGCAAATAAATAAATAAAATCTTTAAAAAAAAAAAAAAATTCACTCCAATTACCATTTCAATTAGTTTAAATTTCTTAGGTTTTTGCTAATAATTAGAAGTTAGTAGTAAATATGCTTTGTAAAGTGTCCCACTTATATTTTTATAATGAGTATCAAAATAGATCAGCATTTGGTTAGGGACTAGGGTGTATATACATCTTAGTATAATTTTCAGTCAGAAGACTTTTATCAGATTTATCATTCTTCCTTAGTTGATTATAACTTGATAATAACATCGTGTTCAATAATGTACAGTAGACATTATATGGTCACACACTTTGCCAACACTCTCCAAATCATGACTTCTGTGTAGTTTGGCTTGTAACCATGATGATTAGATACAGTTCATTTTGCTACACATCTACATGTTAGGTTTCTTTTTCTACATTTTAAGATAGCTTTTAATACTGGATAAGTAAATGAAAATTACTTCTTTTGTTTTCTGTTACTTGTTTAGAGAGTCATTGTTACTAACTCGACTTATTATTAGTCAGTATTTTTACACAGTGCTTTCCTTTTGGATGTTCCAGATACTAATAGATTGAAATATTACCTCAGGTAGTTTACATCGGAGTCTCTTCACTTGGGTCACCGCCATCCTGTTCTTTTTTCCTATTTTGTTGGGATGGAGACGTTGCAGAATTGGGGCATTTCAGCATACTCATTAAGGAATTTTTGAAGGACTTGCAGAGGAAAAAGTAGATGAATGGATCCAGGCATGCATTTAAGGAAGTTAACCAAAGTGTGCTCTCTTTAACATAAAACAGAGTGTTCTCAGCAGAGCAGTCAAAGACATCGCGGGTTTGGCTCAGGGTGTAGGGAATGCGGGCAAAATGGAAGGGAACAAAACAAATAAAAAATACAGCAATGATAATGAAAACTTTGATGTTTACCTTTTTCTTGGGGACTTTGCCTACGCCCCTCGTTCTCACGTACGACCTGTACAGTTCTTTTGTAATGAGTGTATAACATACAATGACAATTAAAAAATTAATCCAGAAAATGACTTGACAGATGTAATTGACTATTTCATGCCAGACCAGACCAAACTCTGATTTGAGGAAAGAGCATTTCTTCACATTCTTGTCTCTTGGCCTCCTGTTGGTCAGAATCATGTTGGGCAAAGAGAGTAAGAACATGAATGCCCAAATTACAACAGAGAGAATTTTAGCCCCCAAGAGATTGTTGGGGTTGGACATCTTAAATGGCCTGGTCGTTTTCTGGTAGCGATCAATAGTTATCAGTCCAAGGAATGAAATACTGATGTACATTGTGAAATAAAATATGACAGAGGTCACTTGGCACACAAAGGTTCTCAGTGGTCCTGTTCCCAGTTTGGCATCACTGAGAATTTTGAATGGAAAAGTTAGAATCATGAGAAGATCAGAAATGACTGTGTTCTTAAGAAAAATAATAAAGTTGGATTTACTGTGGATTTGAAAGAAAATCCTCATTGCTAGGCTGTTTGTGATGAGTCCAACAAAAAACAAAACAGTATAGAGGAGCGGGAAGAGGACCTGGGTGATCTTATAATCTCTGGTGCACAGGCTGCCATTCCCAGCCACAGAGGTGAGGTTGTCCATGGCTTGTGTTTCTTCTTTGCTACCTAGGGGAGGAGAGTAGGGATGGTTATTTTCAGTTCCAGACTGTCGATTTTGCTCTTATCTCTGTGTAACTTTTTTTTTTTTAAAGATATATTTTTTTGAGCGTGAGTAAGCTAGAGAGCGCGTGCAACCATAAGAGCAGAGGGGAGGGGCAGAGGGAGAGGGCGAAGCAGACTCCCCGCTGAGCAGGGAGCCCAGTGTAAGCCTAAGGCCGATGCTTAACCTACTGAGCCACCCAGGGGCCCTCGGTGTAACTTTTCTGGACAGCCTTCTCTAAAAATTGAGGTTTCCAATCCTTATTGTGACAGTAAGAATACAGAAAATTGAATCTCAGAATACTTAATTGTGGCAAATACCAAATAAAATGGTCTGAAGTACATTATATGAGGGTATAGATACTTTGTACTTCTCATTTTCTAAAAGTTGGCCTCTTAAAGGACGTTTTTGTAGGCACATGCGCACAGTGTGTAGAAATGGGAAGAGAAACATGGACTGTGCTTTATTCCTTTCCAGCTTCATTTCCATGCCATTTAGCTTTTTCGTTTCTATTCACAGTCACTTTTCCTGCATTCTCCTTATTCCTGGGCTCCATTTACTCTGATACCATCAAAGGGTTCTAAGGAGATGTGACTGATAATTGGCTATTAGAATTTAAAAGTAAAAAGGTGAAAGAAATTTGTACAAAATCACTTTTAGGGAATTTATTGTTAAGTATTAAATCAGATATAAAACTTTATAATTGGAAGCTATTTCTGCCTGTATGTTGCTCAGTCATCCATTTAGAAATCAACCTCAGACTAATTCTTTAGCTGCAAATACTTTAACCCACATATATCTTATTTCTGACTTTGGACACTATATTTGAAATTTTTACATACATTTTCTTGAATATCATTCACTTAAAAAAAAAAAAAAACAGTAAACAAAATGAAGTGGTTATCAAATGGCGTTCTTCAAAACAGCCAGGGCATACTTTCCAGGTATATAGAGTATGTAATAATAGCTAAAATAAAATATCAAAGCCATGTCTTTGTCTGGTTTCCTAGGTTATTACACCACAACAGATGGCTATAAAAGAAAACTAACACTTGACTTGAATACATGATCTGCCATCTAAGTTTTGAAATTTAAAATGAAATTTTAATGTTTTTATTTCAAGGGCAAATGGAATTGATTCTATATCAATATTATTCCTAAATATAAGACATGGTGTTGTACAAAGAATACATATCCAAATTAAAAAAAAAAAGATTCCACGTGAAAGACTTAAGTATGACAAATAAATATAACACTAAATTCCCACAAATGTAATATTTCATTGTCTAATTATTGAATAAAAGATTCATGTCACAATTACAGCTTCAATTTTCAACACCTCCTCCCCAATTTAACTTAAAAAAAATACTAAACAAAATTCAGTATTAAATTGAGATAAGATGGTAGATTTCAAGCTTCTTTGCTACTGCTATTTACTCTAATTTGTGCATTCTCTGATTGTTTTGAAAATTATCCATTGGGAATGCTAATTTTGCATAGACTGTTACCTTATTTAATGAGTAGTCTTGATATCAGGAGTATCACCTCCATCTATCTATATTTAAGTCTCACTTTCCACTCGAGGTAAAATAAGACCATTTGTATTTTATTTCCATGCTTTGTGTGTGTGTGTATTTAATGAAGAAGTTAGTGGTTGTCTCTATCAGCATTAATACAGTTTGTATTTTAAGTTTTATTCCAAATAAGTACATGAATTGATATCAATTATTTTTAAAGGTTTCCAGTGTTAAGAAAACTTGATAAACATGTACACACCCATCATTTTTTAAACACATATATTTGTCAAATACTTTTAGATATAAAGTTACCTGTTACTCTGTTGATTCAGGAGGATTTAAATGTATCCATTAAGTGGCATTTAATACATCCCGCAGAGTGGCATCTGGTATTTTCCTTTCAATGTCTTAGTTTAGTTGTTATTACTCTTTATGATCGAGTATCTGCTGAGCTTTCATCAGTAAATCTTGAGTGTTCTAGAGAGAAATAAAGAGAGGAAGAGAGGACTTCACAGTCAGAAATTACCTTCCAATGCCCTGGACTCAAAGCTGTGCAGACACTGTATTTCCGTCTGGCCCCTTTTAGGACTTCTGCTTTTATTTCCCTGGGAAATGTGGGGCAGGGTGGGTAAGAATTCATCTTTTAAGAAGCAGTTTTAAAATCTTGCTGCTTTTTGCTGAAACCTGCCATAGAGTTTGATGCTTTATGAGTTCTTTTGGTTATTTTCCATGCACATGATAAATCCATGTTGAGATTAAGCTTTTTGAAGTCTGCTTCCAGGAGAAGGTTGCAGGCTTGCTTTCTCAGATGATTATTTACGTGAAAACATACTGTGCTCAAGCTGGGTGATATATTGCCTTTTAACAAGTAATTACATTAACTCGACATGTGTGCTTGCTATGGATGTTAAGTCTCTTGTTCCTTGTTTTTTTCCTGGTTAATAATGTCATTATTTTAAATCTGTGTTTGATCAAGTCTTTGTACGTGAAACAGTTTCTTCTCATTATAAATTTTAGGATTCGAAAATTACATTAAAAAAGAAAAACAGTTGTATCCTTTGCCAGACTTATTATATAAAGTGTCCTTCATGCTTTTCTTAAATAGAATTTAAATATAAACAATTTTTTTTATAACCTTGCTTTTGGTTTGGGGGGATTATATCATTAAATTAAGGGATCCCTGTTTCACTAATACCTTTATATAAATACTGTTTTTGCCCACAGACACATACAGTATTTCAAACTATAATGTTCTTTTGTTTCCATTAGATCCACGTGGGTAAGTGCCTTTGCTATGAACATATGTTTTGTTTACTTCTTCTGAGTTTTGAGTGTGTCCATCCCTGCATATGTTAAATCATCTTTGATCCCGATTTTCAAAGTGCAGAACAGCAGCTCAGCATCGCCTAGGACATTGTGACAAATGCACATTCTTGGGCATGAACCTAGATCCAGTGAATCAGAAACTCTGGGTGTACCCCTTAGTTATACTTTAACGAACCTTCCAGGTTCCAAGTGAAGTTCATTCACAGTAAAGTTTGAAGATTATGGATTTACACTGATCTGAGAATTTTGTTGGCATTAAGAGTTTGTAGTTAAGCTATACATTTGAGGTATTTCAATCAGACATTTTGAAAGTCACATAATGATCCCATATGTTAGTCATCTAGAGGTTTGATAGTAAACTCTTGGAAAAGTGGATATTCTTTTCTTTTTTTTAAAGATTTTATCTATCTATCATCTATTTTATTTATTTATTTAGAGCAAGAGAGAGACAGCATGCAGGGGAGGGGCAGAGGGAGAGGGAGAGAGAATCTTAAGCAGACTCCATGCTGAATGTGGAGCCTGATGCGGGGTTTGATCTCATGACCTGAGCCAAAACCAGAGTAGGATGCTCAACTGACTGAGCCACCCAGGTGCTCTGGGAAAGGGGGTATCCTTAAGTTATTTTTGTTTTGAAATTAATTGCAGTTAACAAGTTTTAATACTTGTTTGTTGGTTTGGAGACACAAAATTATACTTTTGGAAAAACTTTTATGCCTATGTACGCTTCACAATAATAATAGCCAACATTTGACTCCTTATATTGTCATGAATTAACTTATTTTATTATCTCAGTTACTCTCTGAAGAGTATTATTTCAATTATTTCCATTCTCTGCATGACGTAAACTTTGGAGCAGAGTAGTGAAGTTAGAGACCCCATTCTAACCAATGATGTTTGATCCCAGAGCCTGCATCTGTAACCACTGTGTATGTAGATAATCCTCATCTCACTGCACAAGCCCCCGTCTCCCTGCCTTGAGGCCCAGGTGCGAGAGGTAAATGTCATGAGTGGAGTGGTTTTACTCTTTTCAAGAAAATAGAAGTCATACTTGCCCATGCAGCAAATTGTGGACTTTAGTCTAAAGGACGTTTATGAAGTATTTTTAAGATGTTCAGATGAAACAAGGCTTGTGAAAAAAAAAATCATCACTGGTTTCAACAAATTAATATGCCATACTAAAGGAACACTAATTTAGGATACTGAAATCATTCTACTTTATGAAGAATTTATGTTTCCAAATTCCTAGAAGGTATGAATAGGGATTTGAGGGGTAAATGAAAGGCTCCAGTTCTTGATCTAAATGAACTGTCCTTTGATTTTCACTTACAACCATACCTATCTGTAGACCACTTGATTTTGAAAGTGACTAAAATCTTTAAGAAGCCATTCAGATTGTAAAAGTACACTGTTTGTTTGTTTTTTAAAGATTTTATTTATTTGACAGAGAGGGAACACAAGCAGGGGGAGCGGGAGAGGGAGAAGCAGGCTTCCTGCTGAGCAGGGAGCCTGATGCGGGGCTCGATCCCAGGACCTTGGGACCATGACCTGAGCTGAAGGCAGATGCTTAACCGACTGAGCCACCCAGGTGCCCCTAAAAGTACACTGTTAACCCTTGAACAACATGGGGGTTAGGGGCTATAGTAGTTGAAAATTTGTACAGAGCTTAATTTTTTTTTTAAATTTTGAATTGATATGTAGTTGATATATGCATGTAACTTTTGACTTTTCCAAAAACCTATTAGTAGCCCACTCTTGATGGAAGCCTTATTGATAATATAAGCAGTTGATTAACATATATTTTGTATGTTATATGTTATATACTGTATTATAATGAAATAAGCTAGAGAAAAAGTATTACTAAGAATATCTTAAGGAAGAGAAAATACATTCATAGTACTTACTGTATTTATTGATAAAATCTGCATGTAAGTGGACCCACAAAATTCAAACCTGTGTTTTTCAAGGGTCATGTATATTATCGTACAAATAGAAGTAGATCAAGTTGTGCACTTCAGTCTCATAAGAACAGCACATGCAGTTTGTAATTGTATGTATTACCATTGGAAACAGGACTAATTTTGATTTGGTTAATTTCTATGACTGAGATGACTTAGAAAATGAATGTATACCCCAGAATTTTTACATGTAAGTGGTTTAATTGGTTTATTTATTTTGCCACATCTATTAATGGTAGTCTGCTTATCTGAAAAATATTTACTTCAAATGGGATTACTCTGTACTCCAGAGAGCCATGTCCTGTAATGGTAGGATCTGGTGGTCCTTGTGGAACCAGATTACAGCCAGAGTGTGGAGATGTAATTGAGACATTTGATTAGGTCTCAGGCTATTTTAGTTCTAATATTTTATGGTTTCAAAACGTGGTCATTTGACCTTAGTGGATGTTTTGATTGAACATGTACATTTAAGGCAGTTCTTACATAATCTAGTGGTTTCACCTATTAAGAGTATAGAAATTTAGGTTGTATATTAGACTGCACAAGTAAGAAGTCTTGGGTTTGGGGTATTTAGCAAAAGAGAATGCTATGTTGATCCAATTATTTGTCATTCCTGGCTTGATTGTTTTGCTTTTGAAAGCAGAGAACTTTTTGTGTGTGTGTGTGTGTTCAACCCCACTGAATAAAGCTGTCATTTCAGCCATACCATGGGCTATAAGCTATGGTAGAACAAAAATTTCCTATATAAATCTAATGAAAGGAATCTCCTATTTTTCTGGATTTAAAGAAGTTACTCCATTTCAGGTAGAGTAATGAATGAGAAGAAGCTGCTAATTTCTTGTTCCCCCGACACAGCCTCCCCATGCATGTCACTCCCTTCTTACACCTCTGCCCAAGGCTTATCATTCATGTAACATTTATTTGAAGTTAATTTATTCTAAACAGAATAAAGTGACATATCTAAAAGAAATAATTTGAAGGCCTCTTTTAACAGTTTTTTCATTTTAATAGATTAACATACAATTTTAATGTAAATAACCTCATTGTTTTTAAAAAGTATTTTTTTTTTAAGATTTATTTATTTATTTAAGAGAGAGAGCCTGCACATCCTGGGCAGAGGGAGGGAGAGAGGGAGTGTGTTAAGCACACTCTGTGCTGAGTGAGTGTGGAGCCCCACACGGGCTTCATATCACGACCTTAAGATCACAACTTGAACCGAAAACCAAGAATCAAATGCTTAACAGACTGCACCTCCCAGGGACCTCTTAAAACGTGGTTTTTACTACTTTTCTGGGAGTTGGAGTAGGGTGCTCTGTGCAGTTTATTTCGTGATGTATGCTGGGTTTGCATTTGGATATTGAAACATAAACAATTATAGAGTGTTGGGGAAGTATGAAATGCTATATTTTGTTTTATTAGAAGGACCATTGCATTTACTTCATCTGTTTTTTCTTAGTGTTTGGAAGAAAAGGAAGCACATCTAGAATAGGATTCTTTTTTTATCTTTTTAAAAAGATCATTAATTTATTTTAAAATTCTACGATTATTGGGACACTGTAGAAATACCAGGAAGTATGAATGAGGTAAAAGGAGACTACGCATCTGTGATCATCTCACCTCTGTTATCACATCTTATGAACACACGCATGTTTTGGCAATGTTTCTAATCACTTATGTTTTGACGATGACTTAGAGGAGATTTCATTTCATTCCGTTAACTCCAGTTCTTCCTTCTAAGGGTATTTGGCTCAGGAGACCTATTTTAATTTCTGTAGTACTACAAGCCTTCTAGGGCTTTTGGACATATATCCTCCTAGCTTCTTGATCACTTAAGTCTTTGTGAGCATCAGATACTATCTGGAGAAGAAGAGAAATTGATCCTGAGGATGAGATTTTCAGAAATTAGTTTATAGGTGAGATGACCTGTCCAACCTAAGCACAACAGTGGGCTGGCATGAGAGGGGTTGCTAGACTTCTATGGACTCTCCAGTTGATTCTTTTTCCTGTCCAACAAGTGTGTCCTTCAGGGTATAAATAATAGAGTAATTCTTTGGTACCGATCTCCCGTCATTGATATTACTTACCACTATGCAACTTGAGGGTTTTTAATACCTAGTTGAAAGAGCAGAACTCATTGATACCTTTGGAAATATTTGGTCCATTTTCAAAGGTTGACCTTGTTCTCATATAGTATGAATTGCTATTTGAAGACATATTTTTGACAAGTACTAAAAGTTGATATAAATAAATCTTGTAGGCTAATGAAAAACAGTTGCTTTTAAACTATCTCTGCCTTTTCTCTTTGAAGACCAGTAACAGCTATCACGATTTACCTAAACATATTAATTATCAGACACAAATACGGTCTTAAGGCCCCATGTAAAGGCTGATAGGTGGTTCTTTTGCAGTTAAAAGCATGTTGCTCTTGCTTTTTAATTTCATCCCTTCACTCTCAACTCTTCACTTTGCTTCTAGCCCCACTCCCTGAGCAAATCAGAGCCAATGAACTGATAAAAGATTCTTCAAGTTCCTTATTTTTTTATCTCCAAATTTCCCTGTAGTATTTTCACCAGTTTTCTTTCTCCCCTGTGTTTAAGTAGAAAGTTGTCCCTCTCTTTCTTTCCAAGTTAATCCAAACAAGCAGCCATGGTTTCCTACCTCCATCATCAGTTATCTACCCCCCAATCTGGATTTCCTTCATGGAGACTCCTTTATTTGAAACATATCTTTGGCACAAGAGTTTGCCATTGGTTATCCTAATACATCTTTCCTCTCCCACCTATCAAGCTTCATGCCCAACTGGTAAGTGTGAGACAACATCCATTGTGATTTTTTACTGAATTTGACACTCTCGATGGCCCCCATTGTTACATATCCCCTTTCTGACTTCCATGACCTTCACTTGTCCATTCATCTTATTAATTATGGAGACTATTTGTACATCATTTGATGGCTTATTTATCTCTTTCATATCTCTGCTCTGTTGGTTTTCCCGTCCCTCCCAAAGAGAATATATTACTCTTATCCTTAACAGCATATATTAAGTACCTAATTAGTGCCATCTAAGGAGAATATAAATGTGAAAATAATGGACCTGTGGGTTCTCCCTCACAAAACTGACTGTGTAGCAGGGACGACAGACATTAAAGAAATAGCTCGAAAATGAGTGGATTACACTGTGGCAAGTGCTCCAAAGGCTCCCCTCCCCTCCCTACTCCTCCAGTGCTGAGGGCTTTCACTCAACTGAGGTGACAGTGAGGGACCTGATGCTGTAATTGTGCACAGCACTTACACGTGTGAGGGGCAGCCTGTTGAGAGTATTTTAGGTGGCTGGGGGAGCAACAGCAAAGGAAGGAAGTACCCCAGCGTCTTGAGGAAATGTTGAGTAATGCAGGACAATGTGGGTCTGGGGTGCATGCGAGTGAGAAGTGGAACTGTAGAAACTGAGTGGATTGCAGCGGGTTCTGTGTCTGATCCGCTGCTAAGCGTTTTACATACTTCGTCTCCGTTATTCTGACAAAAATCTCAAAAGGAAGGTGGTATTAGCCCATTTTTCAGGGGAAGAATCTGAGGCCCAGAGAGGCTCATTAGGTCAGAAGGACTCAAAGGACCATGGAGTCAGCAAATGGCGCTACCTGAATTGAGTCACATCTTGCTCTTACCCTGAGCGTGGGCTGTTACTGGTACGGGTCGAGCCGTCGCATCCGTGTGTGTGTGACGAGCTCTGCAGACGCTGCTCTCATGACCCTGAATCTGTGCTCCTTGAGGACAGGGACCATTCATCCTTGTGTTTTCTCAGGCTTCCTAGCATCTTGTCTTCCCCCAAATAGATATTCTAATAGCAGGTGTTCAGTAACTTTGCTGACATCTTTCCATCACTCATCACACAAAAGTTTACATTAGAACTATTTGCCAGGTACCTTAACTGAAAATAATTGCCAGGGCAGATGACTGGCACTGCCTGAGGTTGGTTGGTTGGTTGGTTTTTAGATTTTACTTATTTGAGAGGGAAAGAGAGAGAGAGGGAACATACCAGTGGGGGGGAGGAGGAAGGGCAGAGGGAGAGACAGAAGCAGGCTTCCCGCTGAGCAGGGAGCCTGATGCAGGGCTCCATCCCAGGACCCGGGGATCATGACCTGAGCCGAAGGCAGATGCTTAACCGACTGAGCCACCCAGGTGCCCCCTGCCTAAGTTTTGTACAGTTTTCTCAGTGTCCTCCTGTTCCCTTCCAGGGCTCATATGTACACATCCCACTAGACAAAAAAGAAATATATCAGTAATTGTCTATAATGGCAACAAAAATTGGAGATTGATAAGCTGCTCAGATCATGCAGGTGTGCAACAAAATGTAGGAATCACTACCTGTGTTGACTTTATCCTATGATTAGGTCTTGTCTTTTAAAACCTTGGAGGAGATTTGGATATTCGGAATACAAAGTAACTACAACTTCTAGAAGGGACTTGCCCCTAGCTTTTTTTTTTTTTTTCTTCCTTAAGAGGCAAATTTGAACACCTGAAACGTTACTAATTATTTCTGCACAGGGTAGCAAGTTGGATTGTCAGGGTATACAAATGCATATTTTTGGGAGAGTATAATAAAAAAAGAATCAGCGCAAAGAAAAGTGGTGACCTAAATGCAAGTGTGTGAGAAAGACCCAATGATGGAAAGTGGCAGAAGCTGAGAGAGAAAACAGGCTCTTATTTCAAGAGTATAAAAGCAAAATGCAACTTTGTGCAGAGTGCAGAGTTTTTGTTTTGTTTTGTTTTTTAAATAAGTCACATCAAGCATGGAATTCTCCAAGTCTCAAGGCTTTTGCCCTTTTTTGTAGCCATTATGAACACAGTACAGTTAGTCTTCCCTGGGAGATAGTCTTTGCTCATGCAAGCACCTTAGAATTAGTTACTGTTAGGAAGGGTAAGTGCCTAACATGGGCAAACATATACAAAAAACTAAGGAAAGGGGATGTACTGAGGCATAGAGCTTGGAATTTTACTAAGAAAATGGAAGAGTATAGAATTTGTTTAGCGGTATGTGTGTGTTTTTGTTATGCTGTCACTAAGTATTTTCTTTTCCCTTGTGGGAAAAATAGTGCTTGAATTTACTGTGTCTGTGGAACAGGGGTGGAGGTGGTCCAGTAGAGGAAGTTGGTGTATAACATGTTTGCATTTCCAGCTATTTGCCTCACACCTAATGAGACCTGCCCTCTTTATTGTTTTGTCATTTGGCAGTAAATATGCATACACCTCACACAGTCCTGTTGGAAGCCAGTGGAACATTTTTCTCCTCAAAGCACTTGAGGATCCTAGCAAGATCATTTTTTTAAAAATTTAATATTTAATGATGCCATATATAGAAAACCAAGCTTGCTAAGAAATAACATTTTCCTTACGGAAGAAGTATGACTAGATAATATGTAATATGATGTGAAATTATTACCATGTCAAATTTTAAACAATGAAAAGTTTTCAAGAGTCAAAACTTACTCTGGAGGGTACGCCCACATCAAATGCTTCTATTAAGACTTCAGGTCAGTTGACACTTTTTTTTTTTACTTTAGCAAGTTCCAAACTGGAAAAACAAGGGTGTTGCCAGTGGAGGTTGAGGTGAATTGAAAGGTGGGTGGGATGCCACCAGCGCAAGCCAGCATGAAGATGCTGTGGTTAGTGCATTTCATGGATGTGAAATGCAACCCCACCCCTGCAAACAAGGGTTTCAAAATGCATTTTCTGCTTTTCAGGATGAATCTTCAAGTCATGAATGTAACCAGCGCACAATCCTTCTTTATGGAGTGGGCAAAGAGCGTGACGAAGCGAGGCATCAGTTGAAGAAGATTACCAAAGATATTTTGAAAATCCTAAATAAGAAGAGCACCACAGAGACGGGGGGTAAAGAACCTCAATGCATTTGCTCCCATTGTGCTGTCTTTTGCCCTTCCTCTTAGCACGGTCTTTATCAAAGTCATACATGACACTGTCACCAGAGTGTTTCCTCTCCTGAATGACTGTCATATTGAAATATGAATAAGCATATTGAAATTTTAAGGCCTTGGTTCTATTTATAGTAATCCTTATATTAAAATATCGTGTTCTATAGATAGATAGAGGTAATTTTAATTTTCTACTCTTTTGTTTTTATTCTTCCCAAATTTTCTACAGTAGGCATAAAGAAGTACTGAAGAAGGAGTTGGAAAACCCTTAGTCTGGAAAAGTTCCATTTCTTCAATTCTTTACCATCTTTTTTTTTAAGCTTGTAGTTTGCTCTGTGTACTCACATTTGCACGATAATTGAAAATCATGGTAGTGTAGTTGCTGATCTTGTCTTACTTTATTCAGAAGAATAATTATAATAGGTAGTGGTGGCTACCCATAACACCAAATGATTTCGACTAAAAAAGAAAATTGGGTCTTTGTTCTATAATGCCTTCTTTACTTGGAATAGTCTTTTCCCGTGCTCTTGACATAGATTTTTTACAGTGAAGCTATGCCTTTATATTATGTCACCACATTGCATAATTGGAATTCTTTAATTATCCACTTCACATTTGCCTAATTACTCCTTATTAAGGATTGTTTATTTTATCAGGCAGTCATAAGATTTAAAATATGATATCATTATATATACTTCACTACCATTACTGGTGTTTATTTCTTTATTGTGTAAACAATCAAAGAAAAAAAAAGTTTGGATTTTCTCTATGCAAACAGTGTTCTTCCTACACATGGCATAAACCACTCTAGGAACCCTGCTTTGTTGGCCAGTGCAAAATACATATGTTTTTATGAACCTCTTCACAGGGCCTCCAGTATTTAGTCTTTAACCAGGTGATTTACTTAGAGATTGCCCACACTAGATCTTTCCTAGAGAAAGTACAGAGAGAACTAATACAAATGGCTCTGTGTCCTCTCCATCATTGGGGGAGCACATGCAGAAACAAGGTACAAGGGCAATATGCTTTTGAGTGTGAATGTGGTGTTGCAGGTGTCTGATGTCTGAGGCAGCTGTCTTTAGAACATAATGAAAGAATTACTTCAGGTGATTTACAACAGTTCCCTGACTCCTCTCCCTTCCATGGCCACTGAAGGACCTTGTACCACACTGGCGCCATGAGGGAGCAACCAAGAGTTGTGGACGGGAAATGAAACCTTGTTGTTGTTGGCCTGTCATTCTTGAGCTTGGTTTTAAAAAAACAAAACAAAACAAAACAAAAACCCAGAAACAAAGAACCCGCTCTAAGAAAAACTGTTGATCCTCTTGTTTTGCTCTTTTTCTCTGTTAGAGAAAAGAGGAAATGGATTGCATGTAGAAGGTTGAATTTAGAAGCACTATAACTAGCTAGCAAAGAGATTTGAAACTTCTTTTTGTTCACTTGGAATCGGATGGCCACTGTCTTCTTTAGAAGGGTCAGGGAAACATATTTCATCAAAATTAATTTTAGAGAGTCTTTCCCGATCTTATGGAATTTTGGGATTTGGAAGGCTTAGAGGGGTCAGAAAGGGAAGGAAACAGTGTGGTGTCCTTTTTTGTTGAGCCTACGTCCTTCCTTCGCAATGAGTATTTAATGCCAGACTATATACAGTCTGTCCTGTCTCTGTGCCAGTCTCTTAAATAGGCAGTTCTTGCTTATGATCTCACAAAGAGAAAATCATTGTTGTTTCATGCTGCTTTTTGAGATATCAACAGTGAAACCATCACCGTGGAGATATATTTGCAATGGGGATTTTTGTCTTTCCCTCATTTTATTTTATTTTTTACTTTTTAAAGATTTATTTATTTTGGAGAGAGTGTGCATGAGCAGGGGGAAGGGCAGAGGGAGAGAAACTCAAGCAGACTGCACCCTGAGTGGGAAGCCCACCCAGGGGCTTGATCCCACAACCCCGAGATCGTGACCTGAGCCGAAACCAAGAGTCGGATGCTCAGCCGACTGAGTCATCCAGGTGCTCCTGTCTTTCCCTCATTTTAGATAAAATTCCTCCTTCAGAAATATGTTAATTTAGGCTGTCGTGAGCTGTCTTCTGATAAATAGTCAAAGTTTGAGTCACTACTTAAAACCTAGTATGCTCGCCAGAAGCTAGCTAGCTGTACTTCTGATTAATGGTGATTTGCCCACTGTTTCAGCAAAGAGGAGGACTGGTAAGGAAGGGAAACAGAGCTTGTGTTAGTGTGTCTTTGATTTCTGGCTACATATAAAAGTATGGTTTTGAGGAACTCATTAGAAGTGTTTTCACATCAGCCAGACCTTATGTAGGAGTTCAAATGACACTTCCCAGTTGAGCATGGTCAGTCTTCATTTTCCATTTACATTGGCCAGTCATCTTTGGTTGTCACTGTTTTTTTTTAAACATTAATGAAGTTTACCATGACAATAAAGTCCAAAATTTCCAGGATTTAAAGATTTTTTTTTTTAAAAGGGAAACCAAAATTAAGCAAGAAAAGAGCAATAAAATGTATTATGAAAGCAAATTCACATAAAACAGATGAGGAAAATCCATGATTACGACTACATTGTTATTTATGTAAATACCATGAAAATAAAATAGTCCATTGAGAACCACCACTAATTTCTTAAATTTTTTAAAAAGTGAATGTCACTTGCCAAGACTCCAATTGTATGAGGTTTTAAGAAGTTAGCTACATGTAAGTAAAATAGAGCCTATTTAGCATAAACCAAAAAAAATGCATTTGTGAATTCTCATGCAGGCTGTACTTCCTCAAATGTGTTATTTTTTGCTTGTTTATTTGTTTTGGCCCCAGGAAGGACTGATTAAATATGTTAACTTCACTTTTACAACATTTTGTACCCAAGACCATTGATGTGAGTTTTCAGCCTTGGGATCAATGATGTTAGCTCATGAAATATTCAAAACTTGGATATTTTAAGCATGCTTATTACATGTGAGCAGCTAAAAAGAAGGCAAACGACCACACTTAATTTGAGAATAGATATTGAAAATCAAGTAGGTTGGGGTGCCTGGGTGGCTCAGTTGGTTAAGCGTCTGCCTTTGGCTCAGGTCATGTTCCCGGGGTCCTGGGATCGAGCCCCACGTTGGGCTCCCTGCTCGGCAGGAAGCCTGCTTGTCCCTCTCCCACTCCCCCTGCTTGTGTTTCCTCTCTTGCTGTGTCTCTCTCTGTCAAATAAATAAATGAAATCTTAAAAAAAAAAAATCAAGTAGGTTTAATGAACTTCTGAGTTCTTACTCTTTGCATTAGATTTGGTGTTAACACAAGGGGCACAGTCTTGTACCTTCTGTTACTTATCATCTCTGAATTCTATGTACTCTCCTATCAAGGTTTGTTTGCTTTAGGAAATAAAACACCCTGGTGTGTGCACACTGCACCTATAAACTACACTTGCTTGTATTTGAAAGAAAATCTCTTCTAATGTTATTTTCTAAAACCATTACGTTTGCCTTCAGCAAGATCTTTTTGCATTCAGTGAAATATTTGTGTCTTTAATAGAAAAAAAAAATCTGTAAAGTGACCTTTGTTCTCTGAAAGTAAACTTTCCCAAATAAGAAGACGTGAGTGATGAAGCTCCTGTCTCAGTAACCTTAGACTACTTAGAATCAGAGCGTTAGAAATGATCTTACAGATCATGTAATCCGACCTTTCTGGGTTTTTTTAGATTTGTCTTTATAAATGCATATATTTAAAGATATTTAAGACCAGATCTGATTCATTTTGAATTGTTGAGAAGAACAAGAATCCTCCTGGGAGAAGTAGTGTTTATAATATTTTTTTTCTGGAATTTTCTTTAAACTTCTTTATGCTAAATTGATAAATGTGGCACTTTCCCATTATGTGGAGCGATTTAATCCTTGCTACCCCTAAAAAACTTTAAAATTGGGTAAACTTCCTTTTTTACATATTAAACTGTTTGGGAGAAATATCATGGTGAATGTCCTAACAAGATGCCAGTGAAGTTTCTATTCTGTCAGTGTGACCCTGGGTGATTATTTTTTTCCCCTTTCATTTTTATCATTGTATTTTAAGAGTTAGTGAGAAATGTTTATAGAGGTACTTCCCATTAATAGTCAAAATCTGGAAACTGCTCACTAGAATGAATAAATAAATGGTGGTATATCACACGTTAGTATACTATCCATGAATGGGAATTACTTAAATTTTAGAACAAGTTAAAATTGCCTCAACAGTGTGGATCAATTCTCAGAAGCATATAGTTGAGTGAAAGCTGCCGGATGTGAAAAGTATCTCTCCTTGTTTCCAAAGTGGGCAATACTCATCCAAGCCTTTATAGGTCAGGATCTTGATTCCCTGGGGCAGAGAGGTGACTAGAAGGAGCCCGAGGGGGTATCTAGTTTTCTGGTATGTGATTTTGTGATCTGAGTCTCATTACATGACTTTACTTTGTAGAAATTCATAGTTTGTGCACTTCTCCATATATGTTATAGTTCAATAGAAAGTACCCCCTGAAAAAGTCAAGAGCTTCTATTAAATGGAAAGTAATGTATCCACTGTCTATTTAGTTGGAGATGAAGGACCAAAAGCCAGGAAGAACAAACAGGAAGCATTTCCGACACTAGAGACTATGTTCACAAAACTTCAGCTCCTTTCATATTTTGATCAGCATCAAGTGACGTCTCAGGTAGCTGTTTAAAGCTATGTGTTATGCATTTGGGATATTCATATTTACTTCAAAATTTCTTTCATGCAGTATATGTTTTTGGCCTTATTTGGTTGTATAGATATGTTTTTAAAACATATTTGGAATCATCTCAAACTATTGAGTAGTTCAGTTTGAAGCGTCAGGTTGCCTTCTTCAGAGAAATTAATTTTTATCACAAATAATTTTGCCTTATGATAATAGTCAACACTGTGTCAGATACTCCCTAATGCAATAGTTATGTTATTACATTTTGGTCCTACATTGCTATGGGAAGGGAGAAATCTGTTGATGACTAAAATAAAATACTATCTAAATGAGCAAAAACCAGATCTGTGTTGTTTTACAAATCCACTGATTCTCAGATAGATGTTATCTGGAAATTAATTAGCATTTGTAGTTGTTCTACCATTACGATAGGTTAAGATCTTAATGACCACTTGGCTTATTTCTTCAAATTATAGTTGTAGTAAGAAAGTTGTTGGATTTGTATATAGTTTTGGTTTCTTTGGAAATATGTTTTAACTTTTTTCTAAGTAGAATATATAAATTCAAATTTCTTGCTTAAAAAATTAAATTAATTTTGAATATTGATTTTACGGTTGTTTTCAATTTTGTTTGTTTTTGGTTGCCCAGATCTCTAACAATGTGCTGGAACAAATCACAAGCTTTGCTTCAGGAACATCCTATCATCTCCCTTTGGCTCATCATATTCAGCTTATCTTTGATCTTATGGAGCCAGCGCTAAACATCAATGGACTAATTGACTTCGCAATACAGGTGTCAAAGAGACCTTGCTTCTCTCAATTTTAGGAAAGCAAACCTGCTAGGCATCATATAATTTAA
The DNA here is from genome assembly GCF_004348235.1 of Phoca vitulina. NCBI lineage: Eukaryota > Metazoa > Chordata > Mammalia > Carnivora > Phocidae > Phoca > Phoca vitulina. The sequence continues at coordinate 7,266,374 of NW_022589713.1, read as the reverse complement.
AATGAGCAACAACCCAGTGCATTTTTTGAATAATAGAGACATTCTGAATCAATAGTATTCAAGTAGTATTTTAATTGTAGCCATGTTCATAATCTTCATAATAATTATAATTATTCAAAATAATTATAATTGGTGCAAAAATATATAATAGTTATTTAAAAATGTGAGGGTTTTGAGGATTTATTTTTGTCTTTTCTAAGAAAAGGTGAAAGTTTATTATTTATTGTAGAGTATATTTTAGGTTAAGAGCAAAAAATAAATAAAACCTTATAATTTCATTTGTCCCATTAAATGTCTTATAAACTACTTGAGTTCATTTATTATCTTGCTTTTAGTGAATAGACATAAAACTCATTTTCTATTTCTTATTGGAGGTGTTTTGTTAATAACAAGAAAATAATGATAACTTCTGTTTTCTTGAAAAGAAAGGAAAAGAGAGGAAAACGTGAGAGGTGGGGATATTCTCTGAAATCATCTGGTCTAGAACTTTGGGCTGCCATCAAGTTTTGGTAGCTGTTTCAGTGTTGGATACTTTCTGATTGTATGTATCATGATGTCTAGACAGAGGCAAAACTGTAGAATTTGGTAAAGGATTAAAAATAAAAACCAGTTTAATTCATTGGGGCTTGTTTTCTCACACTGTAGTTGTATATGCATATGGTCCTGGGACAGATAATGGGTGAGATAAAATGGTACGGGAACGACTCAGTGTATCTGTGGCTTGTGAAAACAAATGTTTTTCCTGTTCCTTTTGGCAGCTACGTTTTTATTCAATCTTTTCTTCCACTGTAGCTGCTAAATGAACTGAGTGTTGTGGAAGCCGAACTGCTCCTGAAATCCTCCAGCCTGGCAGGAAGTTATACAACGGGACTGTGTGTGTGCATCGTGGCTGTTCTCAGGCGGTACCATACCTGTCTCATCCTCAATCCTGAGCAGACGGCCCAGGTGTTTGAAGGGTTGGTATATAAAATATCATGACTGTTTTCCACATGTGGTCTATGTATAATGGTTTTAAGAGGAAAAATAGGACAGGTGTTTGTTTCAATTTGAAAGATAGAATTAAAGACTACTTTTGCCGGAAAACATTTAACAGAGAAGAAGATGTAAGCAGGAAAAGTATGTTCTCTAAATAGAGGGGCCTTCCTTGCCTGCCCCTAATTTCTATGAGCGTAAGCCTGTCATTTACAACACTGTATCATTTGCTACCCTGAACCGTGGCTTATGATGAATGATGAATATGTCACAGCTGCTTCATTGATGTAATTCCAGTTTATAGTCAAGACGAAATGAGCTTTGCACACATTGTTATTTTCCTATTTGCTTCTTCAATTTCATTTCTTTTAGAAACTAAATACGTCTTGACAAAAGTTAATCTAGAACAAATGACTTTCTTGTGTCTTAGTCTGTTTTTTGGTTTGTTTGAACTGTAGGGTGAAGTTTTCTTTGCCTGTCACTCATGAAGTTGGACCAAGTCCTAACATCATCCCCATTAAAGGCTGAGGTTACAGGGCCGAGAGAAATGTAGTGACAGAACACCTGTATGGAGCTCCTTTTTGTCTACTGCAGACTTCTTTCTCTAGGGCTTTATATATATTAAAACAAAAACAAAAACAACACCTCTTTTTCTGACATTTTCCTTCCTGGATTTAAAAGAAACATGGGGTTCTGTGGTTCCACAATACTTTTTTTCTGTAATCTAGCGCATGCAATCAATTTATTATCTATTCTGGGGTGCCACCCATTTAGCAGAAGCTTTTTGGGGGAAAAGGAAATGCTACCACATTAATAGTACACACAAACTATTAAATGAAATCTTAAACATTCCAGATATTTTTAAAAGGTTGAAAATAAACATTTTAGAATTCAGGAAATATAGGACCACCTAATAGCCCTCAACTACCCTATAAAATTGCATAATTAGTACCATTTACAAATCATGAAACTGAGACTCAGGCCTTTTAAATGAAGTGTTTGTTGAAGTGATCTACTTAACATTGCATAGCTAATAAATCTCCCAGATTGCTAAAAGTCCTTCTACGTAAGAGCACATTCATGCACCTTGATTTATACTGTGCTTTCTAAACACATGTGTTTGGAAACCCATCAGTTAGTCATAAAGTGAATATTATAGGTTTTGACAGATTTTTTTTTGTTATTTTGAAATTTATTTTAGTATCATTTATTTTGACATTTTAAATGTATTATCTATTAAGTGTTCATAAAATCATATTTGATATTATATTTTTATTTTGTACTGAATGCATATACTGGATCTCAGTGTAAAATGTTTTTCTTATCTCTAACAAGTGAAAAAAAATCAAGGAAACACTGCTATGGTATGGATGCCTACCAAGCTCTCAATAAATGTTTGTTTACTTTAATCACAACATAATTCCTTGCTTTTTAGAGTATGTGTGGAGTTTTTGTTAGTATATTTAACAGATCGAATCCTCTACTTTGCTTCTTAATTGCAGGATACTTTTACTGTAACTGACAGCTTTTATCAGCTGTCTGGTGGCTCTGTCTGCTGATATCATTTTACAGGGCTTGGGATGCAACATTGTCATTTCTTTATTGTCTTGTCATTTCCACCTCTGGTATTTGTGATTGTAGTGTCCTTCTTGGCCTTGACAGCCTAGGCTCTCCCTGGTTTCCCCGACCCCCTTAATAATGGAGAGAGCTGAGGATTGGGAGTCGGGAGACCTCCGCTCTCCTCTAGGTTGTGCTATTAGTTAGCTTTTTGCCTTTGGGCAAGTTATTTCACCTGTCTGAGCCTCAGCTCTTCCTTTTTTAAATGAGGAAGGTGAATCAGATGATTTTAAAAGCCCTTTTCAGCTTTAATAATCTGAGTCATCGATGACACTATTGTGATATTACTGAACCCTATAACAGAATACAAGATGGTAATAGTGGAATCAGAGTTACAAATAGGTGGATGGACCACCAGTGTTTTCTTGTGTGTTATATGAAGCTTTTTGTTGAATAAACTGTGGCCAAAGGGACCATCCTTCCGTTATGGGGAAAAGGGCACATAAATGGAACAGTAACAGTACTTCTTTTTTGAAAGACTTCTAGAGAATGTCATTAAAAAAAAGGTGGGGGGTTAATTTCTTACATAAGGTAAAGTAAAATTTGTGTCTGGTTTGGATAAACAAGGAGAATATGACCTCAAATCATGAATTCATCAAGTTTTTGCCAGGACCAGCTCATGGTCCTGAAAATGAATTTCCCAGATTTACTGATTTAGAGACTTGCTCTTTTCCAAAGGAGTGGACTTAAGAATCTTTGCAAATGGCCTGAATTTATGAATCTTTTTACTGAAGAGAGATTCTCTACGACAGAGTTCCTTGTGTTCTAGTCACAGTAAATTCATTGATGGATTCCTCCATAAGTACCTTCTGTATTCATTTCTTGTTGTTAATGGTATTACCCAAGTCTTTTTAGAAGTCATCTAGTTTTTCAATATCCTAATAGAAAAATGATATTTTATACAATTATGTACTATTGCCATAATCATTAGTATCAAAAACCTGATACCTTTTTTCTTACCCAGGTAATACACCCACATAGTCTCACTCTAAAGGATTCAAATAATAAGATATATATTAGCAAAATATGCATCTCATTTCTTCACGTATTTTTCCCCCTCAGGTTATGTGGTGTGGTAAAGCATGTTGTGAACCCCTCAGAATGTTCCTCCCCCGAGAGATGCATCTTAGCCTACCTCTACGATCTCTATGTGTCATGTAGCCACCTCAGAAGTAAATTTGGAGACCTCTTCAGGTGGGTAGAAGAAAATCAACAGGAATAGGTTTATGCCTATATTTGGAAGTGACCCAACTGATATTGTCATACTTTTTAATAATGAAAATTAATCATAATTATATCTGCCAGAATTCATATTGAATTGTTTTTCATTGTCACTTTAACCTCCTATTACCGGTTACTCTGCATGTTTAGCTATGATTGCAATTCTGAGATAAACTTGAAAGGAAATATTCTGTACTTTGCACTTGCTAGTACCTCACTTGAAACATTGTTTCACTGCTGTTTGAATGCTTACTTTCTCACCGCCTTTGCTTCTCTGCTTCCTTGACCATCCTGTTTCAGATGGTGTCCCTGAGTGGGTGTCATTCTCTGCATCTTAGCCTTGCTATTACTACCCAAGTACACAGGTGCTAGAAAACACATACTTACTTAATGTTATTTTGAGGAAATTTTGATTATTAATTGTAGGTGGGGTTATGAAAGGGACGATAATAGCTGCATATTAAATTTGTCATCTAGAAGGAGCTAAGGAAAGAATTAGGGTTCTTTGTTCTTAAATTCCGTGAGCTTTGTCATCCAGGTTTGTGTAGAATGTGACTGCTCATCATTGCTTTGTCACCACCACCATCTCTTGGTTAGACCATTGCAGAGTCCTGACTGATTTCTCTGCTCGCACCCCTGACTCTCTTTAGCATAGTGTCAGCATACCTACTAAAGTCATCCTTTAAAACAAGCATAACTTGAAGATTTCTAGTGGCTTCTTATTTACACAGAATAAAATTCAAAGTCCTAACCTAGCCTTCAGGATCCACTGAACGCAATCTACTCTTTTCCCTCTTCCCCACTGTGTACGCCATGCTCACCACATGGACCTCCTTACTGGTCTTCACACACACTAAGCACACTCCCATCTTGGGACTTTGGCACTTGCTGCTCCCATTCATGTAATCCTTCCCTTCTCTTACTAACATGTTCATCCCCACAGTACATTTATGCTCTACCCCCCTTCCCCCTACTCTCTGTCATTCTCTGAACCTTAGCACTTGCCACCACTGGGTGAATTATATATGTATTTATGGTCTGGCTTCCTCCTGGAATGTAAGCTTCGTGAAAGGAGGAGCTTTCATTTTCTTCACTGGCATATCCTGGTACCTTGAAGAGCGTTTGGCTCCCAGCAGGCACTGCAGAAAACCTGCTGAATGAGAGCTACATCCGGGAGGGGAAAATCATGATATTTTCAATGGTATCAATAGGGAAAAAAATGGGAGAGTATGTCATCGTGAAATGAGCTAGGTTTCCCAATAATCCCTTGTAGAACATTTGAGTGGGTCTTAGGAAACATCTTTCCACAGAAATGATGTAATAATACCATACATTCTTACTTTACAGACAGCTTTCATTTTCAGTTTTAGGTTTTCAGAGAGCTTTCTCATACATGATTTGGTTCTTGAAACCAAATAGTGAACTTCCTGAGAAAGCCCCAATAGCCTGTTTGACCCCTAGTGCTCCCGCCGGGTAGTGCAAGTGTGTTCAGTAAGAGAATTCAAGTAATGTACCCGGGGCGTGTGGAGGCTCAGGAGACCAACAGTGAGCTGAGGGTCAGTACGGTGTCACATCACAGGGAGGGGCCCTGGCTCACGCTTGCTCGATTAAAGATCTGGCAGACCAGCACAGCTCTCTGGAAACCCTGAAGTCAGGCATTATTTGTTGATCGGGATTAAGAAGGACAGTCAAACAAAAGCTAGCGACTCAGAGAGATTTCTATTATTATGCTAATAAAACAGTTCTAATAACTAGATCTGAAGGAGCATCTCTGAAGTTGTGTGAGAGGACCGCTGGGGGGAAGTACATCTTGCACTGATTGGGCGGCAGCTGTGTACCAGGCACTGTGCTGGGTGCTTTCCATCAAGATCTTTAATCCTCCCCACAACCTCAGGAAGTAGAAATGACTGTTCCTGGCAAGAAGTGATTGTTTCTCATCATAAGCTAATAAATGGTGAAGCCTAGATTTGCACATAAGTCATTTTGGCCTAAAAGCATGTGTTGCTTTTATTACTCTGTCAGGTTTTTTCAGGTACAGGCAATTTCAGACACAAAATGTCTCAGTTGTTTCCTTAATTCCATATATGTCTGCAGCAGAGAGTGGTGAGAATTTGAGAGTGACCTAGAAAGCAGCCAGTGTTTTATTAAAGCATGGAAGGGCTCGTCTGGAAAGAGTGTAATAAATGAAATAGGAAGCCTAGAAATGAAGAGTAAGGAGACTTCACCACGAGGCACAGATTTCAGAAAAATTATGCAATGCAGGCTGGAGGTAGCCGAGAGTCAACTCAAGAGAAGTCTCTAGGCTGAAAGAAAACTGGGGGCTGACTCTTAAAAAAATTAAAGAGAGGAAAGCAGAATTCTTTTGGTTTCTAAGACAGACACGAATAGATTGATAGAATTAAGTAGGAAAAGAGGTAATGCTTTACTATTTGCCAAAGTCCGTTTCAATAAAATGACACTCAGTGAATGGAGAGGTGGAGGGAACCAGCAAAAGAACAAAGCTGGTTTTTGTTTCATTTTTTACTGAGAAAGTGAAACACATTAAGAACTATTACTAAGTGAGAATGAATGAAAAGTTGAGTAGAAAGGTTGACAAGGGTTAAGGCAGGAAAACGGGAGACGTTTAAAAGCCCTGGGGGCTGTGAAATGTTCATCCTTTTGAACTGGTCATCCAGATTGCACGCTTGCACCCTTCAGGGACAGCCGACACCTTTTTATATAAGGTGTCTGCCGAGAAAGAACGGAGAAGGCTGTAATTACTGTCATTTAGTGGGTTTCTTTAGTCCTGTCTGCCAGACCAGTATTTCCTAGACTGTTAGAAGTTGGAATGAAAACCTCCTATTGGGACTCTTCTCTAGGAATACATTAGAGTTATGTATTTCCATAGAGTTGCTGCCATTGAACCTGTCCTTAAAGGAAATAGCCTTCTAGTTATTCTAGTTTTGTTGTTTTTTTTTTTTAACTTTTCTCCTTGTAACCTCAGTAGTGCCTGTTCAAAAGTTAAGCAAACCATATATAATAATGTGATGCCTGCAAATTCTAACTTGCGATGGGATCCAGACTTCATGATGGATTTTATTGAGAATCCTTCAGCTCGTAGCATCAATTACTCAATGCTGGGCAAGATCCTTAGTGACAATGCGGCCAATCGCTACAGCTTCGTCTGTAATACGCTCATGAATGTATGTATGGGCCACCAGGATGCTGGAAGGTGAGCTGGGTTACCCTGGAATTCACTTCGAACAACCTAGTCATTGCCTTGGTGTTACTTTTAAACTAATGTCATTAGTAATTGCCTGGGCTGACGTTTGGATGTTGTTTGCTTTTTGTTCCCCCCATTTATTCCTGAATTGATCTCTGCTTTATACAGTGATTTCCTTAGCCTGACAGGCTATCCTGGCTGAATGCTCTGGCATGAGATGCTTTAGATATAAACTATAGGTTGTCTGTCCACTTAAAAAAAATAATAAAAACCCAAATGAAAATCACCTATATCAGAGGCACCTGGGTGGCTCAGTGGGCTTGGCCTCTGACTTGATTTCAGCTCAGGTCATGATCTCAGGGTTGTGGGATCGAGCCCTGCATCGGGTCCGTGCTCAGCGTTGAGCCTGCTTAAGAATCTCTCCCTCCCTCTCTCTCTGCCCCTCCCCCTGCTTCTGCTCGCTCTTTCTCTTTAAATAAATAAATAAATAAATAAAATCTAAAAAAACAAAAAACAAAACCCTATTTTAAAACACTGTTTTTTGACCTACCTAAATTATACAGTGTCTTTAATTTTTTTGATGCCCCTAAAAATGTAAGTTTGTAAGGTTTGTTCTCAGAACAAAATATGTTAATTGGCATCTGTACTGATTTTGCTCAGCAACATTAAATATTTGAAGCCACTTACTTTTATCTTTGGTTCCAGGTTCTACTAGGTTATATAACAAGTGGGTATTTAATAAATCTTTGTATTTTAGAAATGAATGACTTGTTTGATGGTAGTGAGGTATGTGCTCATTAAGTATATTACATGTGCCTGTTTCTCTCCTGTTACTTTCTACTATGTGCTTTTTCCTCTTCCCAGGATTAACGACATTGCCAATTTCTCCTCGGAGCTGACAGCTTGCTGCACTGTTCTTAGTTCAGAATGGCTGGGAGTTCTGAAGGCTCTTTGTTGTTCTTCAAATCATGTGTGGGGGTTTAATGATGTACTTTGCACTGTAGATGTAAGTTTTCTTTTTTGCTTAAAAACTCATCTGTGCAATGAAATATTTAGTTAGTAATTCTTTTTAATTGACTTAACCCTTACCTGAAATATAAAATATTTTTCTTTCTCTGCCCAAAAGCAATAAAGGAGAATGCGGTTGTCAAGGATTACATAAATGAAAAAAAAAAATTGGAATAAATACAATAGCTTAATCTACAGCAGAGATGCCAAGAGTTTCCCTCTTTTTAGCTGAGATTTTTTTATATAATATGTTCTCTTCAGAGCTGTCGGTTCATATTGTTTACCCAAGTGCCTTGGACTCCTCGTGGTACAAGACAAAATTTGCCTAAAGCAGTTTACATTTACATTTTGAAGAGAACCACTTTGTTTTGTAAGGCTCAAGGTGCCTTCTAGGAACATAGCTTTCACTGTGTTGCTTAAGAATGTCCAGGCCCAGATTCATTGGCATGTTCAGTCTTTCTTGGTGATTGTGTCTGGAAGTTGATGAAGAGATACCTGGTCTATATCAGCGATTTCCTTCGCATGTCCTGTAGCATCTATGATGTGTAAAGTTTTTTAAAAATCTGTCATGAGTCTCTGTTTTTCCTATCACTTCTTGGAGTGATCTTGTTATATGTTGGTGTGTCTTCTGTGTAGAAGACATTTATATATTTTTACAAACCTCCTTCCGCCTTCCAGTTAGAGGTTTACTTTCTAGTTCTGGTATCTCAGGTAACTCATATCTGTTACCCACTTTTCCAGACAGAAGAAATCCCAATTTTTATCTTTAACATAATTCCTTAACCTCTTGGTTGTTTTCTGTTATACTTTATCTCTGCTTTGTTCCTTCATCTGCAAAATCGGGATTAATAATAGTATGAGCCTCATGGTGGTATGCTATTAAATGAGGTGATTTTTGTAAATCACTAACCATAGTTATTGGCATATAGTACAACTTAATATGAAGTCTGCTGTTATGATTGTTTTTGTTATTGTTCTCTTCCAAAGTCTTGTTTGGTCTGTGTAGGTAGAGGTTTTATCCTGAATGAATTGATTTTCCTTCTCTTCTTTTTTTCACAATCTCTCACTCCTCTCTCTTTCACTCTCTTTCAAGTTTAGGAGTCAGTTGGAAATTTTCAGAGTTGTTTTTAAAACTAATTATGTTATAGGATCATTCATATTTATCCCTGAAAAGAACTCTAAAACATTAATAAGGCTTAGAACTTCCTTGTTTTTCCTTTGCTCCCTAATGATCTTACCCTTAAATAACAGATGATGTTGTATTCTGCCAAAAAGTTTTATTTATGCTACACCTTTTAGGAATTTCTTGATTTTGTTTTTGTTTTGTTCAATAACATGGACTCTGGGTAAAACTCAGTATCTCCTGATAGCATTGGGATGTAGGTAAACCTCATTTTTCATCTTATAAAGTAGAAATAGTCCTTAGAAGATAATAAGTCTGACGTGTTACCATTTCACTCTATTGGGTCATTTTGGGATTTGAGATCTTACTGGTGTTGCCTACATTCTCTTAGATATTAAGCTTAGATATTACCTGAAAGGGTGTTAGGTATTAAAACATGTCAATGTTTTTCTTGAAGGTGAGTGACCTTTCATTCCATGATTCATTAGCTACTTTCATTGCTATTCTGATAGCACGACAGTGTTTCTCCCTGGAGGACGTCGTGCAGCACGTCGCACTTCCCTCGCTCCTGGCAGCAGGTACGGCACGTCCAGAGTGGCCCTTGTTACTTGATGGCTGTCTTGGGGTGGTTTCTAGCTATTACAAACAGTAAACATACTATTAAAGCGTCCCCGCGTTGGGCCGTGGTGTGGTGTTGAGGTAAAGATTGTAGAATTGTCAGTGATGTTCTACACAAAATCAAATGGATCCCTATGGAAAAGGTTGTTTTTAAGGAAGCCCTCTGGTTTCCTGAAAAAGCATAGCTTCGTGCCTTACTTCTTACCGTAAGGAGCATTTGTATTTAAATTATTCCAGAAAAGTTAGCTTAATAGAAAACCTGAAGACATGTCCTTGAATAAATTAGCAAACGTGCTTTTAAAATCTTTCCTAGCTTGTGGAGATGCAGATGCTGAGCCGGGGGCGAGGATGACATGCCGACTTCTGCTTCATCTCTTCCGAGCTCCCCAGGCCTGCTTATTACCTCAAGCAACTGGTGAGCTGAAAGCTGAAAAACCCCTGGTGACATTTTCGTCTGGAGGTATAGATGCTAAAATGACCAAGTAGGCTGTCCGTTCTGTCATTTCCTTCCTGGTACTGGTGAGCTTGCTGTGCAGCTGAGGAGCAAGTGTAGTAATGCCCTTGAGAGCGCTCTCAGCACCTTTTATTTATGCAGTATCAGGATGGATTGAGAAACTCAAATCAGGAGTTAATAAACCATGGAAATACTTTTGCTCTTAGGCCAAGCCCTGCTGGTGGGCAGCTTGATCCTCTCACATACTATGTATGTTTGTTATGAACCATATCATAGCAGCTTAGGGCAATGATGATTCATTTATTCTTTTACTAAGGTAAAGGAATAAGGTAAGAATTCTAGGGGTGTGATTGAAGTGTGTTTCTAAAAATCATTTCCATACAAGGGTGTGTGTGTGTGTGTGTGTGTGTGTGTGTGTCAGCATATGTAGATGAAAGTTCCTGTTTTTTTGGTACATCTCTTTAAGGAGCAAAGACATTGTTTTAATAATTAAAAAGAAAAGGTTAAGAAAGGAATACTGACGGTGTTTCTTAGTGAATCCATGAAGCATCGATTAAAGCTAACTGATGGCAGTTAAGGACCCACAGTCTAACAGTGAAAGGCTCTGCTGATTGTAAATGGTTAGAAGAGATCGTTAATGGTGGTAATGAGACCATTTGCTGTTGTTCTCATAGGCAAACCTTTCCCTGGAATAAGATCATCTTGTGATAGACACCTCTTAGCCGCTGCTCACAACAGCATTGAAGTGGGAGCCGTGTTTGCTGTCTTAAAAGCAATTATGATGCTTGGTAAGATTATCCTGGCACTAAACTTGGTTATTCACCAGAAACAGAGGAAAAATAATTTGTATTTAGGTTCAACTCTAATTCATATTACTAGAAACATGGTTTGGTTTGGTTTGGTTTGGTTTTCCTGGCAAAATTAGTTGGCTTTCTCCAAGTCCAAGATCAGTTGGACTTGAGATGTCTGCTCCTTACCTACAAATTCTGGGGGAATTTAAATATAAGAGGTTTTTGTTTTTGTTTTTGTTTTTGTTTTTTTTGATGGCATTTTAACTACAGGATATTTCATTTTGATATAATACAGATTCTCAGACCCACAGGGTGGTTTTGTTTTTATTTGTTGGCATAAATCACACTTTGTGATGGACACAGATGACATGGTGATCTAACCAAAGGTTTAAATTTCATGTCATATATTAGGAGCAGGACATCAGAAAACCTGGGTTTTAACCTTAGTGTTTCTACTTCAGTTGTGACCCTTAACAAGTATATAAACTTCTGCCTTGGGGTTTTCATGAATCAGGTAATAATTGCAATGATGTTGATATTATTGATAAATCAATATTAGATATCAGAATTTTTAAAAATTTAATCCATAATGTCCAAGACATCCTTTATACTCCTATTGGCATATGTACTCCTGGAGTAGTAGTACTGCATTTTTTATTCATTGATGGTGTAATGCTTTAAGACATTTTGATTCTATAAATTGTTCAGGATTTGAATGAGTAGGAAGTCTTGAGTCCACACTGCCTAATTCCAACTGTGGGAACCCTCTTTTGGCCTTGACTAAATAAAAGTTCTCTCATGTTCTGAAGGAGCTCTCTTTGATTAGAATAGAAACTATTGAGTAGATAGGAAATGTTTTAGAGGAGTCTTAAAGAACATTATACTTTATATACCTGTTTGAATGTTATTTGGTGACAATAAAGGATAACAGGATTTTCACTAAAAAAATTATTAAAAGTTCACCTTAAGAAAAGAATATATACACACACATACATATATTTACATGTGGTTTCTAATTTTTGCAGTAGTTTAAGATTAAAGGTTGGAGAAAACATATGTATACATATATATATAATATCAAAGGGATGCCCTTGGAAATGCCCATGAGTTTATAGTAAAAGGGAAAGGTAGAGCCATGTGGATGGTCATAGCCTCTCTTCTGAGCTTAGGAGCTTGTATTATTATACCACCAACATTAAATGCTCATTTCAGTAAATAAAATTTCTCTTCTCTGATGATGTTTGAAAAGAAAATGGCTGGTCAATCTACTTAAATAAATGTAGAGATCATGAAGTCAGAGACTTGCTTTTTTTTTTTTTTTAAACTGTGGTACCTCTAGTGCCCATCAGAAAAACTAGAAAGTAGGTTTTGAAACAGTAGCTATTCAACAAACTACTGTTTGAATTGTGACTACAGAAGGGGATAGACATTTAATGGCAGAAAGCAAGATGAGTGCCATCTAGACACTTACCCCTTCATTTGGAGGACTGTTCCAGTTCCAACTAAAATTTGCCAGCCTCTTTAAAGAGTCACATAATTGCATTTTAATATCCATGTGTAATAACCAGTTCATTTATCTTTGGTTGGCTTTCCTCGATCTTTGTAATTCACGTCAGTTCTCGGTAGATAGAGAATGCTTCGAGTCTGAGAAGTCAGGACCGGGTCATTTGGAGGTCAGCAGAGCCTTGGACTGGGCAGTCGCTGGACACTCTTCTGCAGTTACGGAAGGTGCTGGCCCCGTCTCCTGTACCTTCCCTGTCATCCTAACACCTAAACTAAATGGGAAGCTGAGGATTTCCTAGGCAGAGGTGTTTGTGTCTCTGATTTTGTTTTTATGGAAGTTTTAATTTCTCTACCTTACCCTGTCCTTACCAATGTTCTCTCAAGTCCTGTCCACCAGCATCTATTTTGAGTTTGGGAGCTAAAACTGTTCTTTAGAAATTGGTTTTTAATTTATGTAGTAGTTTTACCTTAAGGTGTAGAAATAGTTCTTTGTATCCCCAGAGGTGGGAGAAAGTATGCTAAATTTTGGTACATATCTTTCAGCTCCCAAGGAGCTCTGCTTAATTAAATGAACTTGTGAGTGAAGTGAAATTGGCACTTTTTCTATTGTGTGTTTTAATGAGGAATTTATGATACTATAAGATATTGATGATTTGAAAAGCATTGTTTATTCCTCCCCTCCTCTTATATTCACTAAGCCATTCTGATTTTTCAAATTTTTCAAAACCTTTTCTTGGTTGACCTGTGGGTTTTAAAAGGCTTTTTTCACTAATACGGGCTTAGTTTTACTCATAGTGGGTAGTGAGGGGCCTCATTTAAACTCATTTGTTGGTTCCAAGAAATTTTCTTGTTCAAGGCTTATAAACCTGTGGGTAAACAGGCAAAAGTTTAGAGGCTCTGTTGTCATTTGGTAGTCTTTATTATCAATTCTCTCACTTTAAAATATGATAGTGATTTGTCTTTCACAGCTGGAGAGGATTTCTTATTTCCAACTATTCAGACATTCTGCTCCATTTTGTCCCCAAGAACTTGATTACGAGGGAAACCCTTTCCTTAGTTTCATTTGACTCAGTATATTAGAGGTTGATCTGGTGAGGTTTTCTAATTTGGATGTTTACAGAGAGGAAAGTGAGAGACTTGGGTTATTCAATGAGTGCCCTATGTTTTAGGGCTTCCTTAGTATGCATTGCCCTTTTCCATTCCCAGGGAAATAAATCTCTCTTGTCAAGAAGTTGATAGTAAGGTGGGCTAAGGCAAAACTTTTCTCTTGACCTATGGATAGAAAATAAGTCATTGTAAGAGAAGAAATGGAAAAGGGACATCTAGAAGGGTGAGTAACCCATTTTTTCCTTGTCTATAAGTGAAATGAATTTGAATATTGAATACATTTGTGCTTGAAATATTGGTGAAAACAATGTTCTCTGATTATTAAGTATGATTCATAATGGCCTTTCCAAGTTCAGTGAACACATACTTAATTCTGTAAACGAAATAAGGAATAAGTTTTGAATATGCTTCTTTTTCCATGTCCAGTGAAACTTCTCTGGGTTCTTGCAATTATTCTCTTGATCTGTTCTCTCTCTTGCTGAACAACAATCTATGCCATAATGATGCCATTCACGTATTTTAAGTCCCTGAAGACTTGCTTCATTTACTTCTCAAGGATTTGGCAATATTTTGAACTTCTGTGATTTTGCTTTTGTGGTTCTATTATTTAGGAGATGCCAAAATTGGCAATAACAATGTCAGCTCTTTAAAGAATGATGACTTCACCATGAGGGGTTTACGACGTGATGGGAATGCCGATGATATCTGGACTGCCTCACAAAATTCAAAATCCTGTGGGAAAAGCATTTCCATAGAAACTGCCAATTTAAGAGAATATGCTAGATATGTACTGAGGACTATCTGTCAACAGGTATTTTTCAGATTTAATTTGCCTTTAACTTCACTGTATAATTGTCCTTATGAGAGAAATGCTCACTGTTGTAGGAAACTTGCACATTGGGGGTCCTTTTCTTCCTGCTAACTTTATTTGGAAATAAATTTGAATTTGTTGAAAAGTTGCAATAATAATAAAGAACTCCAGTGTATATGCCCTTTATGTAGATTCACCAGTTGTTTACATTTTGCCACATTGCTTTATGATTCTATTTGTATGTGAATGTGGATGCATATACTTTTTAATTTTTTGCTGAAGCTTTTGAGAGTAGATGGCATACATTATGAATCTTTACTTTTTAATACCTTAGTGTTTACTTATTAATATAACCAAATGCAGTTACCAAAAAACAAGAAATTTAGCCTTGGTACAGTAATTTTTTCTCACCTGCAGGCCATATTCAATTTTGTCAGTTGTCCCATAATGTTAGTTTTGTCTGAAATTTCCCATAGATTAGCTTCAGATGATGCAATCTTGGCCAAGATGCTACAGAAGTAATGTTGTGTTCTAGGGTAGTCACACCTGAAGGCACATCATGTGCATCTGCACCTCAGATCGTTTTGATCAAGGTGTCTCCATTGTATGGTTTCAAGATCTCGCTGCTGTGTAGTTACCATTTTTTCCCCTTGCAATCAGTAAACGGTCATTGGGAGACATTTTGAGACAACACAGATATCTTGCTCTTCACCAAACTCCACCACCCATATAGCATTCATTTTGATTCTTGTCCAAACTCGTCTTTATATGAGGGTTACAAAATGGTGATTGCGTTTCTCCCCAACTCCTCTATAGTTAGTGATTTGCACTGTACTCTAAAGAGAGCCTACCCTTATTAATTTTTTTCCCTTATTCTTATTTATTTGTTATCCATATGGATTATAAAATACTATCCTTAGTTATTTTCATGTTCAAATTGTCACAGATTTCTCCAGTGGGAACCTTTTCATCCTGGCTTTTAAGTTATTTTGACATGTCTCCATCCCTTCCCCCTCCCCCCAAGTACTTTCTTAGTTCCTGGCCCACCTTGTGCTTTCCCTGTTCCAAACCTGGAATTACTCATTCCTCCAAGGAATTCTGGTTCTAGTTAGTAGAGAATGGTATTTAGAAACCAAGATATGGGCACTGTGGTGCTCATTACTGTGGGCAGTGGGTATTCTTTGTCTCTAAGCCCTTTCAGCAGATAGAAGTAGGAAAAAATACATGCATATACATAAATGTCTGTGTATATTCATGAGTTCGTACTGATACATCCACTTCTATTAACTCCACTTAGTTCTTCTTTGCATTCCCCCATTCCATATTAATATTGTCTTCCACAGCAAGAACCCTGGCTCCCAGTAAGATCAATCATTTACTCATGTACTTAATTCTGTACTACACCTGAAATAGTTTTCAGAATTGCTACACCTATACCACTAGGAAAAAATGAAAAGGAGTTGAGGATTTGTTTTTTTGTGTGTTAAACATCTTTTTGAACTTTCTCCTTCAGTATGGCTGTTATTCATTTGAAATAGAATTGATTTCATTTGTTTCTGTTTGCATTCAGTTTAGATTCCCTTTTTCTTCCTCCCCACATCAGCTCTGCTTTAGACTAGCATGCTTCTACAAGTCAACTGCACAAAAAGGAGCACTAAGAGATGTATTCTCTGTCTCTTCTATCAGGCTCTTCTATCCTGTGTTTTTTCCTGCCCTTGGTGATCAGTTTTATTATTTTTTAATTTATCTTCCTTTTTTCCCCTAATTTCTCTTTTCTTATAAAAAAAAAAGAAAACATGGCATGCCATATATGCTATTTTCCATTTTGATGGAGACATTATGTTAACAGGGTCATGTTTTTATTAGGGCATATTGTAACTATGGTTAAAGTTCGTGAAATGGTCATACAGATAGTGAGAGGCAGTTGTGTATTGGTTCCCAACCAGAAGCACCAAAGGTCAAACAGTTTTAATCCCTGAAAAATATTACTGATGTCTGGGTCCCACCATCAGATATTTATTTGATGGGGCCTGGGCTTTGGAATTTTAGCAAGCTCCCGGGTGTCTTTAATAGATACTCAGCGTTGGGCTCCTGGTGTAGTTAAGAAACTAGGCCACCTCTGAAACAGATCTGGGTTCAAATTGCACTCTGTTGATGATTTCTTCTATAGTTAAAGAGTTTGCAATGAATAAAGAAAAGGCGATAGGGGTTTAAATTGGTAGAAACTCTCTGGAGGGCAATTGACTATATGTATCAATAGTTTTAAATTTTGTTATAAAAAATGAAGACAGTTTTCTAAATGTTTTATTCTTCTTTCTATTCAGTGGAATGTACTATGCGTTACATAAAAATGAAGACATGTAATAATACAGAATCATTACCATTATATGCCAATATTTTCTTTAGTTTCTTTAGCTTTCTTTTCTTTCCTTTTTTTGCATATTTGTTTTTCAAATGTTTTTTTTATTACGTTAATCACCATACATTATGTCATTAGTTTTTGATGTAGTGTTCCATGATTCATTGTTTGCGTACAGGACCCAGTGCTCCATGCAGTACGTTTTTTAACCAAGATCCCACTTTGTATTTTTAGGAAGTCAAAATACCAGGAATTTTGTTTTCAAAATTTTTCCCACCTACTTTTTTCATGTAATTTTTTTTTAATTGGAAGATTTCTGTCTGCTTTATATTCCATTGTGCAACATGATTTAGTGCCTATTACATTCATGTATAGAAAGTCTCTGCCTGTCAATCTAACAGTTGTTTTTTTTTTTTTTTTTTTTTAAAGGAATGGGTAGGAGAACATTGCTTAAAAGAACCTGAAAGATTATGCACAGACAAAGAGCTTATATTGGACCCTGTGCTTTCAAATATGCAAGCACAGAAATTACTACAGCTTATCTGTTATCCTCATGGTATTAAAGAATGTACGGAGGGGGACAACTTGCAAAGACAGCACATTAAGCGTATTCTTCAGGTGAGTGATTAAGAGTCTAAAGATTGTGTTTCTGTCATGTAACACTTTTTTTTTGTTTGTGTTTTTTTGCTCAGTGCTAACTAATTCTTGACTTCAATTCTGATATTTATTCTCCCAACTTTCTTTTCTGTGCAATTGCTGTACTTCATTGCTAGGTAAATACAGATACTGCAAATGCTATACAATCATAATATAAACATTGATATTTTAAGTCTACTGTATTTAGATGAGACATAAGTTTTCTGGAGGGATAGTCTTAAATATTCAAAAAGTATTAAAATTATTTTGGAATGGGATTGCCTAGATAAATAGATTTTGGGAGAAGAAATCCCTATCTTATTTCCAGTGCCTGGCTGAGTGATGTGCATTATTTTATTTTACTTTATTTTATTTATTTATTTTAAAGATTTTATTTATTAGAGTGAGCAAGTGAGAGAGAGCACACAGGCAAGGGGAGGGGCAGAGGGAGAAGCAGACTCCCCACTGAGCAGGGAGCCCAATACAGAGCCCGATCCCAGGCCTCCAGGATCATGACCTGAGCCCAAGGCAGACGCTTAACTGACTGAGCCACCCAGGGGCCCCAGATGTGCATTATTTTAATGTTTGTTTTTTTTTAATTTGTGTCTACAATGAATGTATTTAATGGACCTGGAAGCCTTTTGATCCCTACAAATTCCTTTATTCTGTATGATTATTCTATTCTTTCTTGAGAGAGGGAATACTGCAAGGAATTATTATATTTTAAGACACATTCAGTATCCTTGATGTGTTAATTCTTTCCATTTTCCCCAGAATCTTGAGCAGTGGACACTAAGGCAGTCCTGGCTAGAACTTCAGTTAATGATCAAACAGTGCTTGAAGGACCCTGTGAGTATATATATTGGAAGGATGTGTTATGTATACAAAATTTTAAGAACAGGAAGAACACGTTGATGTTGGAAGATGAAGTAAAACATATGCATGCTAGTTTTCTTATGTGTAACTCCAGGGCTCTGGTTCAGTGGCTGAAATGAACAACTTACTGGATAATATTGCAAAGGCAACAATAGAGGTATTCCAGCAGTCTGCTGACTTGAACAATAATTCTTCTAATTCTGGAATGGGCCTCTTCAACCCAAATGGGATTGGAAATACTGATACAAGTAGCACGAGGCAGAATGGAATAAAGACATTTCTAAGGTATTTTTTTCTGCAGTTTGGGCTGTGTTCACTTTTTCACATGTAATGGTATATTTTTATTTGCATGATGCGTTACTTTTCATAAAGCTGCAGGAATGTGAAATTATTTGTGTCAGTTATCATTATTTTATAATGTGTTAAAGGGCACGATGATGAAAGATGTCTCAGTGTTTACCACATCCAGACTCCTTGGAACTACATATGACACGCAGAAGGGATTAATTTCTTTACTGTCTAATTAAGGCTACTCTGTTCTATAGAATTCATTATATATGAAACACTTTTTCTGCCATCTTTATTAATTGGCAGTGTTGCACAAAGGATAATCATGATAGGCAGATTGATTTGTATTTCATCATTTGGGTGTAAAGTGTAATTAGTGAATTTTACAACCTTATAAATTGGTTATTAATATGCTTAAATATCATCAGAACATTTCCTATCTTAACCATGACAGTAAAGTGTGTTGCTTGTTCTACAAAAGGACTGTTGCTAATCAGAGAACTAAAATCATAGAAGAACACTTAATAGATTTAAAAAGTTTTTTTTTTTTTTTATTCTCTCAGAACCCCATGTTTTATTGCTCTCCATGGCAAGAGTGGAAAAGTGTGTTCAACTCTCTGATATTTGGCAAGAGGAAAGATAGTACAGAGTTAAAAGGGAAATTTTAGGATAATTGGTGTTTCTTATTCATGAAAGTTTTTCCCTGGAGTTTCTGTTATAACTGTGAGAGCAGAGGAAAAGGACACCTCCGTAGGTATAACACCTATTTCTGATTTTAGCTCCTCTGAACGCAGGGGTGTGTGGCTGGTGGCCCCCCTAATTGCCAGGCTGCCGACCTCTGTGCAAGGAAGGGTACTAAAAGCTGCTGGAGAGGAGCTGGAGAAGGGACAGCACTTGGGCTCCTCTTCAAAAAAGGAAAGAGACAGACAAAAACAGAAAAGGTACGGCTGCAAGGTGTGTCTCTTTGTGAGGGCTTAAGGAATGATTGAGAAAAAGTAGCATCTTGCAGACATACATGGTCAGTGTACCCAGAGTGCACTGAAATTATGTTTTTAAATGGAAATGAAAATAATCTGTTAGGTAAAGCTCGGATCCTAAAAAGTTCCAGGTTAAACATACTTAGTACACCAGTTCGTTCTACTTGTGTACCCAAATCACTGCTGAGCCATTAAAAATACCAAGTTCTTAGCCTCACCTCAGACCTGTTGAATCAGATCTGGATATCCATTTAGTCCTTAGATTCTACATTTAATTACTTTTCATTGTTTTAATTATTTATGTTTAAAATACATAGAATTATCATTCTGTCCTGTTGGGCCCTAAGATAGTAATATTTTTAACATTTAGGGCTCTTGTTCTAGACTAAATACTAAAATTTATAAACCACTAAGTTTAATCTTTACTTCATTTATTTTAGGCCCCAGAAATAGTTTCAAATAATTAAATTTGCAAACTGACTCTGTTACTGAGAAAGAACAGAGCTATGCTCTAATGTGAAAATATGAATTTAGCACCTCAGGAGTAAAGGGAAATAAGGAAGATCTCTTCCATTTAAAAAAGAAAAAACAAAAAACTCTGAACATGTATAGTTCTTACCCCCTAATTAATATTTTAGTAGCTACCATTTATTGAGCCCTTATGAAATGCCATTGTATAAAACACATCACATACATACATGAACTTTTAAATTATCACAGCAATCATATGTGGTGGGTGCTCTCATTATACCTTCCTTAAGATGAGGGAAGGGAGGCACTGAAAAGTTAATTTCACAAGGACACACAGCTAAGGAGTTGTAAGACTTGAGTTTAAACCCGGGTTGTCTGGCTCCTGAGACCCTACTCTTTAACTAAAGTGCATTTTCGTAGAGACCTATTTTACATGTATTTTGTTTGTTACCTGGTTGTTTTGGGTGTTACCTTTGCAAGGGTCAGTCAACCAACCCGATGACTCAGTTTTAATTCTGGAAGTTAATTTGCTAATGGATGTTGCATGTACATTGCCTCTCTTCCCACAGAGGGGACACAGATGGTATTGCATAGTTTAAAGATGACTCTTCCCAAGTCAGTATCTCTCAGCTCTGCTGGTAGAGGATGAAGCACATTGAAATCTTTGGGTCTCGATCTCCTTTTAAGAATTTTTTTTCCAACATAGCACTTAGTTTGTCAATATGATTTGTTAGTTCTCCGATAATTGAAGAAATATTAATAAAATGACAATTTAAAATAGATTTTTTTTTTTTTTTTTTTAACTCAAATGCCTTAACACCTCTTACGATGAGGCTATGGGATATGGTGGGTCACTAACAAGCTCACTGCTTTTGGATCCTCAGACCTAGGTGCTGATCTTATTTCTCTCAATACCCGCCCTCTTTGGTCTTAAGAAACGTGCTAAAAAATAATATAAGCACAACAATCGTATAGGCCTGTTTCTTTGACTCTAAGATAATAGTTTTGTGTGACAGAAATTTTTAAATTTTTCATTTTCTTCTGCATATAAAGTGATATTCCTGCTGATGTACATCTTCAATTCAGCTTACCGATACAAAATAGAAATTCTCTTCTCACTGCACTCCCCCAACATGCTCTTGCAATATGAATTAATGCTAGTTTGGGAATGCCTTCAAGGGCAGGAGAGCATATTAAATTATTTAGAATCATCACAGTGGCTTTTAATCTTTTTAATAGAGCTATGATTTAACTTTTTAAGTAGGCTTTGGCTATTTACTACTCTCTTTCCTTTTCTAGTAGTAAAATAAATAAGAGCCAATAACCCAAGGGCAAGAGATCTATGTTGCACAGGAAGTAATCCATCCTTTCTAACTAGATCTGCTGTTACTACTTCCTTTGTAGTATGTCTCTTTTGAGTCAACAACCTTTCCTCTCACTGGTCCTTACCTGCCTTAAGGGACAAGATGAACAACGGGAAGGCCTCCTAACATCTCTTCAGAATCAAGTTAATCAGGTAAAGTATATGAGAATATTAAGCCAGGCAAGTATTTTTCTAATGACATTAATTTGTTTTCCTTTCAAATACTGAGATTAAACTAATAAGACGACAACATATTTTGATTAGCTGCAAGGAAACACAATCCATGTCCTATTTTCCTACCTGGCATTCTAGGCACCACAAGATTCACAGTTTTGTAACAGTAATTATGCATTGTGCCCTATAAAAATAATATTTTGTACATTGCGTACAACTTTGACATATCTGCTCCTCTCCTGATCCTGCGTCGTGGGAGAGGTGCTTGAGCAGTGTGTGTTGCAGGCGTGGTGCTAAGACAGAGGAACCTCTCTCCAGCTTCTCCAGCTCCACCCCCACCTATGTGGAGGGTCTCAGCTTGAGCTCTCTTCGTTCAGAAACTCAGTTTTATTTTCTTTGTTTCTTTTTTTTTTTTAAAGATTTTATTTATTTATTTATTTGTCAGAGCGAGAGAGTGGCAGGCAGAGGGAGAAGCAGGCTCCCGGCTGAGCAAGGAGCCCAGTGTGGGACTTGATCCCAGGTCCCTGGGATCATGACCTGAGCTGAAGGCAGACGCTTAACCGACTGAGCCACCCATGCGTCCCTCAGTTTTATTTTCCTGCCAGAGCCAGACCAATGCCAGTTGAGTGTAAAGTACTAATTTCAAAATCAGAAGGTATATTGATTTGTGTACAAAGAATTTGAATTTTGGCATTCCACCACCCACAGTTCTCCTGGTCACTCTTTGGGGCATTTGCATTCTGTGTACTTAAAGGAAGCCAGGTGATGGAACTAGAAATTGGGAAGTGTGGAATTGAGCCAAGTAGGTAGATTGGTCATGTGGGATGTTTTATCCGCTTACAGAGCCAAATGGAACCCTCCTGTGGCCCTCTGTTTCTATGACATCATGTCTTTCTTTCAGATGGTACTACATGAATGTGAACAAGGATACTTGACTCATTTGGTCCTCTCGTCATCTCCCGCTTTTTAGATATGAGAGATCTATCCTTTGCACAACAGCCAAAGTGATCCTTCTAAAATGTAAATCACCTGTTACTTTGGTGCCCAAAATACTCCAATGTTTCTCAATATACCTAGAATAAGAATTCAAAGTCTGGGCTTACAGAGGCCTACATGATTTGGCACTGGCTCCCCCTTCTGCCTTGTTTCCTACCAGTCATGCCTTGCTCACTCCACTCTTCACACTGACCCCATTGCTATCCTTTTTTTTTTTTTTTTAAATTTATTTATTTTAGAGAGCAATCGAGCAAAATAAATAAAGGGGGGAAGGGCAGAGGGACGGAGAGAGGGAGAGAAGCGGACTCCTCACTGAGCACGGAGCCCAAGGCAGGACTCCATCCCATGACCCTGAGATCATGATCTGAGCCGAAATCAAGAGACAGAAGTTAAATTGACTGTTAAAAGCCACCCACGTGCTCCGCTATCCTTTGAACTTGGCAAGCAGATTCTCATTGCAGCACCTTTGCATCTTTTTTTCCCTTTACGTGGAAGGCTTTCCTCCCAGATAACAGCAGGATTGCTCCCTCATTTCATCAGGTCTGTGCTCAGGTGTCACCTCCTCATGGAGGCCCTCCCTGATCACTTTCCAAAAATAGGACCACGGTCATTTTGTATCCCCTTGACCTGGTTCATGCAACTTCTTACATTTGACTTATTTTTATTTGTCCTGTTGCTAGAATGAAAGCTCTCATACAGTTTTGTGTTTACTGTCTGGGACCCTCAAGTCAGACTTGGGAGAGGACTCTATACTGATGAGATTGGAGAAATGCTCTCCTCTCATCATGCCATATACTTACAGTTCATCTGTTGGGGAGGGTTACTTCCCCATATGACTCATTTTAACTCATAAGATGATTCTCAGTAGTTACCATATTTCAGAGCATGGCAGTAGGGGGAGGGACTTTGCCCTTGCCATCTGATTCTAGGGTGTTGCCCACTTGTGGTTTGCTTCTCCTAAACAAATCTTCCCTTTTCTAACATTAGTCTGAATCAGTGAAAGCACTCACTTTGTAGAACAATACACCACTTGACTGATGTGAAAATTGTCATATGTTTCAAAATAGTATATACATTCTTTATCAATGAAGACAGAAGTGTAACATAGCAAGACTCCCCCCCCTTCAATAAAACATCAAAATAATACATTTGCTAGGGTTCATAGGTCCCTAGAAATGTAACACAGAACTGATATAAAATATAATTCTGTCTATTCAATATTTATCTTAATAAGACCAGTGAAATAACATATTTAAAAAATAATCTTTTTTGTTTGTTTGTTAATCTTTAACTTCATCTTCCTTTAAAGCATTTTCTAAGACTTATTACCAGGATTGTAAATAGATGAGAATTTTCTTCTTCCACCTAGAAAGGCAATGAGCAAGAAATAACCAGATTTCTGTCTGCGTGGAAGAAGGAGGAAAGCTAAAATTTTATTTTGCTTTGTTTATTAATTCGTTAAAGTAAGAGTTATTTTTGACTGTCAGTAAGAAGCTCAATATAACTTTAAGAAAAAATCCATTTTAATAGGGAAAATAAGTTTTGGGTTCTTCCATTTATTTGCTGATTTAGATTTTAAGTAATTGGAGAGAAGAACGATACCAAGATGACATAAAAGCACGGCAGATGATGCATGAAGCATTGCAACTTCGCCTAAATTTGGTAAGGGGCATTTCTAGTGTTTTCTCTCCATTACACTTATCTAAATGTGAAAATGACTCCAGCGTTCCACTCCTTCGATGGTCATACTCTTCATTCCAAGGTGTGAGGCCTTCCACTGTTTGCTCTTTGCTCTAACAACTTCCCTGTCTCTCACATGTCTGTCCTTGCTGCTGGCCTTCCTGTCTGGTCTGACTTCTAGAGGGCATAGGTATTTTGGGCATTGGTGTTCTGCACCTCCTGCCCCAGGGAATTTCTCCTCCTTTTCAGTTTGTGCTAAGAGTAGGTCTGAGAAGGTTATTGCTTTGAGATGAATTAGCTTTGATTATACTCACTTAAAGACCCATATAAAAATGTGCCGTAAGTTGAACTTTTGTCAAACTTTCCATCATATTGATCAAAAAAACAAATTCGACAGGGAGGCTATCCAGACATTTAAAATTTCTCACACATTGCACATTTCTTTGAAGTTTTCTTTTCCTATTGGACAAGCCTCAATGAAGGCTACTCTGGTGGATGGCTTGCCTGATACTTGGCAGTTGCTGCCCCTCAGTCTTCTGTGTTACTGGATATTTCCAAGTGTTAGTATGACAATAGGCTTAGATGCAATAGTAATTGAACAACACAAAGTTGTAGATAATCAACTTACCTGGTTTTGACCTATTCAGATTGGACTAAAGTTATATTGTAAAACTGGGTATTATGAAAGATTAGGAACAGAAGAGAGTTAATTTTCCTATTATTTAATTCATTATTGATGTTGTGCCCACACTCAGGTTCCCCTTCTCCTCCTACCCCACCCCCCTCTTTTTTTTTTTTGAATGACCAAATTCCTGTGCTGAAGGAACCAAAAACAGTGACAAATAGGTAGCTAGGTAAGAGAGAAGATATGATAACCTATAAACTAGAGTCTTATTACTGTTTTTTTTTGTTTTGTTTTGTTTTTTAACAAATCAAAATTGGCTACATAAAGTGATGGGATGGTATTTTCTTTGTAATAAAGTTTTATTGTATTTTTTTTTTCGTGCCAGGTGGGTGGAATGTTTGACACTGTGCAGAGGAGCACCCAGTGGACGACAGACTGGGCCCTCCTCCTCCTCCAGATCATTACTTCTGGAACTGTTGACATGCACACTAACAAGTATGTTCTTACTTCACACATAGTATGCTGCACATGTGCATGGTAGAAGTTTTGATATGCTGACTACAAACTGTGTCACATCTTATTCTCTTAGTTACCATCAAAAGTTCTGTGCTTAAATAAAAATGCTATTAGTTAAGAATATCTTGGTTTTGCTTTAAGGTGAAAATAATAATTTTTTTCTCCCCTCTTAGTGAATTATTCACAACAGTTCTTGACATGCTGGGTGTTTTAATCAATGGAACCTTAGCCTCAGACCTATCAAATGCATCCCCAGGGGGATCTGAAGAGAACAAACGTGCATACATGAATTTAGTAAAGAAACTAAAAGTAAGTTTGTGACCTGCTTATATATCATCTCAGATAGTTTATGCATTAGTCATTTGCTGCATTTTATCTTAATTTACTGTGTTAAGTTAGATGTTATTTGGTTATTCTGCTATTTGCTTTACCTCAGCTTACTAGTACTCAAAAGTTATAAGCATATAGCTTGAAGATATTTCTTAAAAAAATTATATTCACAAAATATTTAACTTTTTAAGGAACTTTGGAAATTTACTATCAAATGTGTAACAAAAATGCCCACATTGGATTTAGGATGAACCATGCTTGGACTGGCACCTATAATTGAAAAAATAATCATTTGCATTGATATTTCTAAACCCAATTCATTTGACTAACCAATAATGCAATCTTTGAAATAAACGGTAAACAAATGGTGCAGAAAAGAAAAAAGATCAATATTTCTAACGACCTTATCAATAAAATAACCAACGATTACCTTGAGGTTTGACCCTGGATTTGAGAACGTGTTCTCTGCTGCAGCTTCTGCCTACTGCTGGCAAATACTACACGGGATTTTTGTCATTTCAGCACTGTGATATTTGTTGTGTAACCAGAGTCCCATTGTATGTGTTCTATTTTCTACTTAAATAGAAGAAATGAAACATACTCACTACTCTAATTGAAAGCTGCATCATAGACCATGTTCAAGGTTAAAGAACATTCTGGCTATAAAAAAGGAAATGTTTCAAAGAGAAACTTCCTTCTCACCAACTTTTGCCTTCGTTGTAATTTCTGTCCCACTTCTCTATCTCTTTTTGTTTTGTTTGTTTGTTTGTTTTTTTAGAAAGAGCTAGGAGACAAGAGATCAGAAAGTATTGACAAAGTTCGACAGTTGCTACCTTTGCCAAAACAGACATGTGATGTCATCACTTGCGAACCTATGGGTTCCTTGATTGACACTAAGGGAAACAAAATTGCTGGATTCGACTCTATAGATAAAAAACAGGCAAGAGTAAATGTTTGTTTCTTGTATATATTTTCTCCTCTTCCTATAGGGTATATGAGACACCTCAATTTTACAGTTTCTTGAGTTTTTTAAAGCATAGTCTTGTCATTTAAATGCTTTGGTCATTGGCGTTATTACATAGATAAATTCATTTAAAACTTTATGTGAATTTAAGTGAATTTCTGAAACACGCTGAAGGAAAACTAAGTAAAAATGTATTGTTAAGGGGCATCTGAGTGGCTCAGTCAGTTAAGCGTCTGCCTTCAGCTCAGATTGTGATCCCGGGGTCCTGAGGGTCGTGGGATCAAGCCCAGCCCCTGCCTCTGCTCAGCGGGGAGTGTACTTCTTCCTCTCCCTCTGTCTGCCCCCCCCCCACTCATGTGTGCACATGTACTCTCTCAAATAGATAAATAAAATGTTTTTTTTTTAAATGTATTGTAAAAATAAAAGAAGGCAAAGACCAGATCTGATCTTACTTCAGAGTTGACAACAGTACGTTTAGATAAGAAAATTTTGATTGATAAAGTCTTCATGTAGTAAGCTATTTTGAGTAAAAAAATATTTTTAGGGTGATGGTACTTAATTTTCTTCTCTGTTGAACAATATTTCATTGAACACTTGTTTTATATAGGATATTAAGCAAGGTTCCCTTAAATACGAGAAGAGTGGTTATTCGTTTAATGAACATTGAGCAACTACAGAGATGAAAGAGCTCTTACCTTAAGCAGAAGTAGACAGACAATCACAGTGTGGTGAGATTTGTGTGTCATGGTACAAAGTGTTAGGGAACCCTGAGAAGGAGCCATCACCCTCAGATAAGGAGTAGGTAGTCAGAATAGGGCCCCCCAGAAAATTGACACTTGAATTATTTTGAAGGATTAAGAGTTAGTTGGGAAATAGGGAAGTGTGTGATACAGGCCAATGGAAGAGTTTTCCTAAAGGTATGAAAGAATGTGGCTCTTAGGAGAAATGCAATGCTACATTAATTCAGAGTAACCTGAGTACTTTTACCAGTGTGATTGTGGAGACAGAAAAAGCTAGTGTTATGGGCAGTTTGAGTTTGTAGGGTCATTGGGCTCTCTAGTGGTGAGACATCTAGAAACCATTTGGATATATGGTGTTTGCACCTAGGAAGAGGTCTAAGCTCAAGACAGTATTAGGAAACAATCAATTTATACATAGTAAATGAGCCTTGATTTTGGATAAATCCATCCATGGAAGAGTTGTGTAGATAAGAACAGGAGCATTCATATCTTATGGAATGCCTGAGTAGTTGTTTTTGGGGTCATTCTGAGGAAAAATATTTTCAAGTTGGTATGCCAGGGAAAGTACCAAGAGACATCACCAGTTAATGTTAAAAATAAGAAACCTTTATTTTCAGAAACAGAGTAACATTTCCTCTTCTAAACCCAGTAGAGATAAGCTTGAATTAAAAGACTTTATTTGTACCTGTTGGTACAAGTTAACTTCTGTAGTAATATTTTTTAACTATTCAGAAACTGGCTTATTAAGTACGTGAAAGATTCCTGTACTGAATCAAGCCCATACATGCTTGGATTGAAGTTAATTTGAGCCCAATTAGAAGTTGACTATAACTTGACTCAAGTTTTGTTTTATCTCAAAAATAACAAAGTTAAAAAAAAGACAAAATGAAATCCAAAGAAAGGGTTATAATTTATAATTTAATAAAGTAAGATCAACATTGCAGTACTTTTTAGAAAGTGTTTTTTCCTAAAAACAAAACAAAACAAAAAAACCCTAACTGCAGAATACCAATTTACAGTAAAATATACTGGACCATCTGGTGTTGCAGCCTGAACAGATTATCCTGTGGTCTAAAGACCCGCAGAATTGAACCTAAAGGTCTGAATTCTAGCTGCAGCTCTCCAGTGATCTAGCTGTGAAACCCTGAACCAGCACATTTACCTGTCTGCTGTATGCTAGGGCACTCTAAGCCTCACCACCAGCCAGAATGTTCTTTGCATCCATGTCCTAAGCAAGCTTGGCCTCGGAGTCAGGAAAAGACCTGAACGTGAGGTCATGGAGCATTATCTCAACCACAGGGTCTTCAGGTCTCTACAAAGCAGAAGGTGTCCCCGTGGGATTTGTTTGAGGGTCAGAAGAACCCAGCTCCTCTGTCCTGGGCCTGGTTCGGGACTGTCCGAGTGGACCGAAAGGTGATCAAGTACGAGGAGCAGCATCACCTGCTGTTGTATCACACACACCCCATGCCCAAGCCCCGAAGTTACTACCTCGAGCCACTGCCCCTGCCTCCCGAGGAGGAAGAGGAAGAGCCCACATCTCCCGTCTCTCAGGAACCAGAGAGGAAGTCAGCTGAGCTGTCAGATCAGGGGAAAACCGCAACAGACGAGGAGAAGAAAACAAAGGGAAGGAAGCGCAAGACGAAATCAAGCTCAAGAGTTGATGTGAGTATGAGAAGTTAGGAAGTCTTTGGCTCATTAACACCTGGTGGGAGATTTAATCATGCCCAGAGTCTTGTCTCTAGCTACAGGAAAAGCATTAGAAACCTTATTGTAATAGTTGTAATCCTAACAAAGCTCTGTCTTAATTAATAGAATGGCACATGAACAGTGACTTGTCACAGACAACAGGATTATAGCTTCTGATTTTTCCTCCTCTCCTGTTCATTACTTTAATTTTAGGCTTCTCTTGTGAATAATCTTTAATATTTCAGTGCCTCATAATTTCTCACATTTAAAACTTGAATTTCTTAGATCCCTTATATCTCATCTTCTTGCATATTTTTATTATCTCACGTCTAAAATATTTATCATCTTTTGAGCAGTTGACACATGTAGTAAATTAATGTGAGAAACTGTTCGCATTTCCTAGCTAACATGCCATCGAATACATCCAGTAGGATGTTTCTGAGATTTCATATTTTACCATTCCATCTTATTTTCCTGTATATTTTACTTCTTTAACATACTTTTAGACTATATAGAAGACAAACACAATTTTAAAAAGTTTCATTCCTTTTTTCCCTATTAGCCTTCCCTACCTATACCAACATTTTCTTGAAAACAACAGAAATCTATGAGATGGTAATTTGGAAATAATTTTGTAGCATTTATAGAATTAATGTGCAAGAATATCTTTACATTTAAATTCACCTGGAAAATACGTGAGAGAGAATTCGAAACAGTTTTGTATAAAGTTCAAGGGTATTCTTGTACAATGGAAGAAATATTCACAATTGAGTGGTCAGATGTCTTGTCTTACTATTATTTACCTATGTCAGAACCAAAACATATCTTTTCCTAGCTGATAGCTTGGTGATTAATATTTTTCTAGAGAAGATCACCATCACTTTTGGATGCCACTTGAATGGTAGTGCCCTCTTTTCATATGGTCTTCCTACCAATATTCCTTTGTCTTGAAGAGGTCCAGGCTGCAACTCCCTAAAATCTGGACCCTCCTAGCCCGTCAGTCCACATGGATAGGTTTCTGGTTTTTTTCAGATACAAAAGTCCCAAAACTTCTCTCATTTCCTGAGTGAGTCCTGGTAATGTCCCTTCCTCCCATACTACTTCTGGAACTGCCCCTACACAGTGGGTTATATTTCAGGGATCCAAGGTTTTGTTTTTCCTTTATCCTTTAGGGCTAGACTAAGAGAAGGGGGGTGGGGGATGGCAGGGGAATTGAGACATCTGGGTGTGAACCTTAAAGACTTTGCATCTCTTATAAGGAAGACAAAGCCTGGGGGGGAGCGGGGTGCAGGCAGATGGTGGAGAGTCTATGTCTTTAGGTTGCTGCCTTGAAAACTGGAAATAAGATACTATTTCGGCCAGGGATTGGTCCTGAAGTATATTGGGTCTTTCTGGCCTCATTCTCATCCGGACCCAACATATCAGGAAGTCTTCCTAAGGTGACCTAAGATGAAATGATCCCCAGAGACTTAGCATCTGAAGATGCACTTTCAGTTGTAGGCAGTGGTCAATGTTGATGTACTTTTAGTATTTTAAGAAACAAACTTCAGAAGTGATCCTTTTACATCTTCCCTTCACTTCTTAAGTCTAGTACTACTTAAGTCAAAAGTTTTCACTCAAATGAGTGTTTTGCAGAGAACATGCTGACACTCTTGCCTTCCATCTTCCCCTCTATAAAAACAGCCTTGTCCACTGGGATAGGAGCTGGCTCAAGTAATGTGATAAGAATTTGCATTCATCATCTATATAGTTTATGGAGTTAAATAACTTTTTTTTTTTTTAAACTTTATGTTGAAGGAGTATCCACAGAGCAACATATACCGAGTGCCTCCTAACTACTCACCCATTTCCTCCCAGATGTTGCACCATCCACAGTCCACCTTGTGGGGCTACAACCTCATGGGTCAGCCCCAGCAGCCGGGTTTTTTCCTTCAGAACCAATCTCTTACTCCAGGTATGTGAAGAGAGAGTACGGTCGGGTCACTCTGAGATGTGAAGTAGCTTGAGGTTTTCTTTACTTTTAACCTGAAACAAAACGTGGAAACTGCAAGAACTGAGTACTCAGTTGACATTTCTGTAATCCTTCCCATTTGAAATGTTTTTTCTTCTTCTAAAATACGGGGTTTTTTTTTTTTTTTAAATGAGTCTTTTAATCTATTGTTGATTGTCACATACATGAATATATTCTAATTATAAGAATCAAATAATACCTGAGCATATAGAGTAATTTAATATGTGACCAATTCTGGAGTATTTCTCAAGTGTTACAGTTTTAATTGCTAGGTTATGTTCTGAGTTGGGAATTTTCATTCAGTATTAGAAGGAAATTAAATATATAAAATTGATAAAAGTTGTATGTTGTGAAATTTGTGTTTTTATCAGATATAATTCTTATCTGTGTTTTTAAAAATTAGACAATATTGCACAGTATCTTTATTTTCTTATGTTTCGAATTATAAATTGTTGATACTGAGAAGTATCTCAGAAATTTGGTTCAGCAGGTAGACTGAGATATCAAAGAAGGAAAACTACCGAATCTATAGTCAATGTTCCTGATTTTAGTATGGCTTTCATTCAAGCCCAAGTAGACTTTATATCTGAAATGAACGTTCCCTAAATAAAAAATCTCTTACTTAGAAATGAATTTAATTTTTTTTCTAAATGAAAGTTTGCTTGTTCAACAAAATAGTGTATTTTGAGATCTTAGTCTGCATGTTGTGATTTTTATTGTAATTCAAGAATGACATTTTGAGGCCTAGGAAAAGACATTGTTTGATTCTTGGCTTACAGCAGGCAAGAATCCCTATTTTGTCCTCTAAATTAGAGGTTGAGAGGGCTGGTCCAGAAGTTACAGTTCTAGGTTCAGGTCTGGCTCAACCACTCTCCTGCTGTGTAATCTTGACCAGATCTTAATTTCTCTGTGCCTCAGTTTGGTTATCTGTAAAAGAGATATTTTAATATATGCCCTCATAGAGTAGGTGATTCAGTTATTTATTCAACAAAATGTATTGAACTTCATAATGTTCCAGACTCTGTTCTGGGTGATAGGATATTGTACTATACAAAATGAGTAAAAATGTTCATTCTTCTTTGAATAATGAAATAAGGGTTATATTATACATGAACACATACACACAACTGTGTGTATGTGTGTGTAACTTAAATTTCGAAAATGTAGCACATAGAAGATGGCCTAACCCAGCAGACATGTTCAGCAAATGATCTTAACATATTCCCACCTCAGGGCTTTTGCACCTGCTGGCCCCCATGCCTGGAGTGCTCACCATTAGATATTTTACATGGCTCACTGCCTCCCTCCTTTGGGCTTGGTCAGATACCATTTTCTCAGTGGGCTTCTACTGACCACCCTCTTTTATAAATGGTAAGCTACACCCCTTGTGCACCTTTATTCCCCTCTCCTTTCTGTTTCTCCATAGATGAGCACTTGGTTATATGCTATATATTTAACTTACTTACTGTTTAGTATCGGGCTTCCCCACAATATAAGCTCTGTTGGGGCAGGTATGTTTTCTGTTTCCTTCACTGTAGTGTCCTCAGAACTTAAAGCAAACTTGGGCTTTTAGTAAGCTCTTAAAAATAGGTTGTTGAATGGGTGAATGTAGACTATAAAGAGTAAACTAGACAATGGTAAATGTGGGAAATGATACATATTTTCTCGTTGGACTTTTCTCTTTTCAGTTCCAAAGTCCTTGTGAATTTTTTAGCCTTTTTAAACACCGATTCAGTATGAATTGAAGGCTAAGTATTTTATAAAGACCTATACTTTCTTTCCCTAGAATACTATAAAAGGTGTTTATAAGTTAAGGAAATTTAGATATTAGGTAAGTTTTAAGTATGATGACATGTAAGAAAAATGTTAAAGAAAAGAAGCATTTATGGAGATTTTATATGTATAAATTGATTTTTGTAAAAATATGAATCCTGTGAAGTTGAAGAGTGCATACAGTATGCTTTCAGTCATATGTAGTTAAAATGCAAAGCAGTATGCCCCCTCAACACAGATGTGTGTACACACAAACACACACACCCACCCGTCTACAATTTCTCTCTTTTTCTCATGTATACACACCAGTATGGTAAAGTTATAAGGAAATGTTTGGGAATATTAAACACCATATTCAGAATAGCATTTGGTGAGAGAAGGTGAGGAAAGTAATTAGGAAAGTGCAGAGGGCTTCAGGGATACTTACTGTATTTCTTTAGTTGGCTCAAAGGTACAAGATTATAAAAAAGTTAGGAAAATCAAAAGAAAATGGATGATGGCCTAATCCTTAGAAAGAATCTTCTTTATCTATAAAATGAGTCCATTAAGTTTTTATGTATTAGTACAGTTCCAGTTCTTGCTTCAACAAAAGTTACCTTGCCATATATTACTTAAATTGACTTTCCTCTTTTTTTCCTAATGTTCTTCAAATGCTGCTGATTTCATAAATCACATTGCTGGTGTGGTTCTGAGTCTTTAAAAGAATGTGGGTTTTCAGCTTTAAAATGTTTGTTCCCACCATACAACTTACTTTAAAAAAAAAACATAAAACATCTTTTGTGAGATACTTATATTTATATAGAGGATTTCTTACACATATATTAGTGATTGACACCTCATTTGAAGCCAGCAAATGTTGAAATTTTTTTCCCCAAACTCTTAAAGGCATTTGACAAACTATATATGCAAGTATGTTAAGGATTGCCTTTGGTTTCTCAGGCATCACTATAATCTACGTCTCCTGTTTGATTTCAAGCCTTCAAAAAGCTGTGTTTTGTCTTTTGAGTCATGGTATTTGAAGTTTCCAAGCCTTTCAAGTTTTGAAAGTATTTTCATGTCAGTCTACAACGAAAGAGGCATTTTTATTTTGCCATGGTAAAGAAACTTAAATACCATGAGCTTCAAATTTGTTTAAAATGACCAAAGAGTTTCTATGACTGTCTTAGGACACTTGGCAAAATATACCACGAAGGCAGTACACTTTATGCCGGTAATGTATTCCCCAGGGCCTTGCATAATTTAAGACCCTCGTGATTCGAAATCATGCCCGAGAATCCATGTCAGGCATTTCAGTTGATCAGCCAAAGTGGGGCCTCCGTGAAATCATTGAAATACTATAATTCACGCCTACATCACCGTCCCCATCCTTTGGGAATTATGCAGTTTCCAACATACCTGTAATATTTGTATGGTGTGTGGCGGGGCCTTATTTTCCATTCGCTCATAAAGTGAGGCTTAGAAGGTAAGGTTTCCATGTTTTGATAAAATAAGGAAGACCTGTGGCATTAACACGCGTAGAGAGCCCTTCTTTCTGGTTGCTTTTGTAGGTGGCTCCAGACTGGACCCCACGGGCTCCTTCGTCCCCACCAACACCAAGCAAGCTCTGTCCAACATGCTGCAGCGGCGCTCGGGCGCCATGATGCAGCCTCCCCCGCTGCACGCCATCACCTCGCAGCAGCAGTTAATACAGATGAAGCTTCTGCAGCAGCAGCAGCAGCAGCGGCTTCTCAGGCAAGCCCAGGCTCGACCTTTCCAGCAGGTTTGTACAGATCCAGCAGTGGAGCCCTCTGCCTTTTGTTAGTGCCTCTAGCTAGGCATGAGTGTGGGGTATGGGGCGTATTCTTCCCGCCCGTGTATCCCTGAAATCTCGTGCGAGCGCAGGTATAGCTCTCCTACAGGTTTATGCCTCTCGTGTATTTTACTGTTATCATTGATCAAATAGGAACTTGAAATATCTTAGGTTCATGAAAAGTACGCCTTAAAGCGAGAAGAGCTAATGACTCTCCAGTCCCCGAGAAGCAGAAGGTTTTTTTTCATCCCTGGAGTGACCCTAACTGAGCACTCATTCCCTGTAATTATCACCATATTCTGTACTCCTTTTAGCTCCTACTTTTGTTTGTTATTATTAGATTGATCACTCTGAGGTTGTATCTCTAAAGTCCTGATGTTTCTTAGGTTTCTCCCTACAGTGCCCTGCGTAGACTCTATTTTCAGTATGTGCTTAATAAGGTCTATAGGAAAGAATATATTACAAATCATAGTCAGTTTATGGATACCTTCAGTTTCATTCTTGATTTACATCATTGCTGTTTTTATGCCCTCTAACTCCGTTTTATTTAACTTTTGAGATTACAGTGATTGTTCAACAAAACAGTGGTGGGAATCCTACACAGCTTACTATAGGCTCATGAAGCCCACGGATCTGTACAAATAAATAAAATAGAAAAAGAGGAGGTGAGATTGGGACCCCCCTCCCCCACTGTTTCTATATACTTTTTGTACTTTCCAATTTTTCCAAAAAATGCACTATTTTAATGAGGATGAGGAGGATAATAATAGTAGCAGCTAACACTAATAGAGCACTTACTATTTGCCAAAACATTTCTAAGCGCTTTAAATGTATTATCTAAGATCCCACAACAACCCTGGGATTTAGGTACTTTTTTGAACCTCAAAGGAAGTAGACAATCCATAGGTGTATCCTGCTCTAAGAAAAACCATAAAACTTTGAAATTAGCAAGAAATCCTAATGCTTTAAAAAATATCCTTTATATTTTGTGTAACTTTCTAGGCATATCTCCATTGTGTAACTTATGGCACTTTTGCATTCAGTCCACTTAGTGATTTGGGGGGCTGGAGGTGGGATGGTTAATTGTACATTCTTTAAAATGGTTCTTGTTTTTACCTGTATTATAAGAAGGACAGGAGAAAGGAAATAGGTCAACTGTATGGGAATGCGACCAACAGTCACTGCATGCTTGTCTCTCCCTGACCTCTAGCATAATTGCTCAAACTCCCTGGGTGTCAGGTGAGATGGGCCTAAGTTGCTTCTTACACAGAAATGATGAGGATTTGCTTAAAATATTAAGAAATACTTATTTTACTTAAATAAGCAGCATGTTGGGAGCCGTTTAAAAACCTCGGGGATTTTAGCTATTCTTGAGGATGAGCAAAAATAGTTATTACCTTTGTTTCAGATCTTGTCAAGATTAAAAAAAACTTGCTGTAAGTTGAGTAACCATCCCACTAGGATGAATTCAGCTACCTTTTAAAGTGATTTAGGCCTAAGTAAAAATTTACCTTCCACTAAGTTTAGTTTTTCATATCTACCTTTTTATCACAAGGTATAATTTGTCTTATTAATAGCTCACTTTCAGACTGTTACTGCTAAGTTCAGTTTTGAATTGCTCTAAGTGATTCCTAGCATGGGGAAAACTCACTGGCCCATTTATAGTTAAACATGCTTTTCCTCAAAAGCTTCACTTCTGATACAAGTCATGACAAGCAATTTCCTCTAAAGCACATTTTTTTTAAAGGAATTGAATAGAATAACCTACATATAATCAAAGAATCGTGCATATTTGCCGAAGGCAAGCTTATGACCTAAAATGTACCTGCAGGAACCCATTACTTCTACATTTTTCCTCAAAACACTCAAAAGTACCTGACTATTCTTTTACACCATGTAGAGTTGTATTGCTTGTACTAATAGGAGTTAATGTGTAGTTTGTTTTTTTTTTCTGATTCTTTTTGCCAACTCTGTTTCTTATGCTTTTCCTTTTCTTCTCATTATTTTTGTCCTACCTTTCCTTTTTTTTTTTTTTTTTTTGAGAAGTCAGGAATTCCTTCCAGCAGTGAAAATACAACTTCATAACAGTGATTGTACAATATTTACCTTCCCCCACTGCCATATTTTTTTAACAGTTGGTTGAAACTTGCTTTACTCTCTCTGATGGGCTTTCAGAAGCAGACATTTTTTTTTTTCTCTCACCATTCTTGAAGTGTTGGATACTTGAGGGAAAATAATATTCTTCCAAGGAAGTGAAATACACCCATGGTGCAGTAAGATGGTTCAGTGGTCCCACCTAGAGTCATGAGGTCACATGTAGCATTTGCCAGAGTGCCTGCACCTAGGTAGTCTCAGGGAAATGTTAACTCCTTTCCTCTCATGTACAAACGATTAGTATACCTGGAATCTAGCTAAATAAGGTGTTGTGGCAGGAAAAAATTCTCCCTGTGGTAATCCTTAAACTGGCATAAAGGCAGCATTATATGGAATATAAGCAATATTGATAAGTTGTTTTAATACATGATTCTGGATGTGGTTGTTTTTCTACTAAGTACTGACCTATATCCTTCATGATAAGAAATGATAGAGAAATGTTGATTCTAATTTTGGCCAGGACCATTTTCTCAAGTTACATGCCTGCATGTAATGTGATTCTCTCTAGCTATGTAAGAACTTGTCATGTCTTTTTTTCTTACGAAATAGAATTCATTTTTCTTCTTACCCTAGCAATTTTCTAATTATAGGAATCCATTTTCTTAAATGTAGCAAATGTGTTAGAGAATTTTCATTTATCTTAACCTTCAAAACTGATTTTTGGAATTTTAGCAGATGCTTATTTTAAAGACTGATGAATTTTTCTAAGCCTTGGATGTGACTGCTCCCTAGGCCAGTTGTTCAATAACCACCCCATGGTAGCCCCTCTTCTGATAAGGTGAGACACTGGGTCTTATACCCTGTTTTATCTTTACATCTAGTGAGCAGAGGGTAGGAATTTTATGAAAGGTTTATCAAATGAATGCATGTTTTGAGAAACTATTTCCAGGAGCCTAGAGCTTTCTAGTAGCCTTAATCCTTAGCAGTCTGATTTTTATCTACAGACTCATCTTAGCCACCCTGAGTGCTTCCAGAAACTTATTCCAGAAATGACTTCTGCTATGGTTCATTTGAAAACCTAGATGGGGCAGGGAGGACATAAATTCCTGGATTCTGGATATGTCTCAGACCATACAGAAGAATCCCCTTAGCCTCTTCCCACCTTAATGGAAAGAAGCTGATGTACCTAGGAATCATCTAACCTTAGGTGGTGCCCAATGAAAACTACAATATCATTATAAAATAACTCTGTGTCCACTGCAGAAACTGAACATCTGCTTCAGTTGGTCATGGAATTTTCTGTTATGGACCATTCTTGTATTTCCTAAAGAATGTATTAAGGCATTGGTGTAGTGTCTAGAAAACAGATGCTAAATAGCATGGGTATTGTTAAGTATTTTTAATCAAATTATTTGATGCAATGGTTATAATTGAGTGTACTTTCTTACGGCTCTAGTACATACCGGGATGCATAAGGATGTTTTGACAAGGAAACTTGTTTTCATTCTTTTTAGTTAGACTCTTTATCCAGGAAAGTAAAAATGATCACTCTCCATTCCTTACTCAGCATCTCTTATCTAAAGGGGACTCAATGTAGCGAATATGTCCCCTTTCTGTGCCTCAAAGCTCATCTATAAAATGGAGCTAATGCAATATTTACTTTATAGAGTTCTTGTGAAATTAATGTTTTAATATACATCACAGCCCTTACAACAGTGGCTGGCTCATAGTAAGTGCTCAAAAAATGTTAGCTGTCATACTTGTTGTTGATGTTTTATTATACCATGAATGTATTATTTCAAAGGAAATCTCTATCCCATAAAAATGATTTTTATTTTCTTAAATATGTTAAGGATTAAAAGAGAATAAAAACACTTCAAATGCTTTACTTCTGTCATTATATTAATTGTCCGTAATAAGACTGGTGCTCAGCGGCTGCCCATAGAAGAAGCCAGGAAGAAGGAATATTGTTTAGTTTTCCTAATAGCCATTTTGGTTTCTTAAAGCAGCGTATTTTGACTGTCTAAATTCTGTAATACAAACTTGGGAGGGGCTGATTCCAATTTCAGTGTTAAAAATATCGCTGTTATATTTTTTGCATATCCTGTGGAAATCATCACAAAATATAGAATATTGGTGAAAATAATGCAAAATGCTGCTTAAATTGTTTTCCAGTCCTCTTTCTTACATCCAATATTTTTCTTCTGACAGAAGGAACTTCCTTCATCACCCTCCCTCCCCCACACCCCGCCACACACACCATATCAGTTTCTAGGGAGGGGGCTTTTGGAGGGAATCTTTAAGTTTTGATCCACGAAAAGGACTTAATTGTTTGCCTTGTTTTATGGTATAGCTTTATCCTAATTTCCCCCCTTTCAGTGCACAAAATCATTTTGCTGTTCTTTGTAGTAGTCAGGGCCAGCCAGTTTATTTTAATAGTCCAAAGAAAGACAATATGTTTAGCTTACATTTGGCTGAGACAAATTTGGAAGAATGCAATTGGTTAAAGGCTACAGATAATCATATGGATATTGATGACATTAAAGAGGAAGATTTCTGACAGAGGAGGGAAATGTTGTGCCCAGTAATAGCTAGTGGTTACTTGTAAGAACATTAGGTTATTAACCACAGGGCAGGTGCTATCATTGTGTATCTAAATGAAGGAATTAGATAACTTAATGAAAGAACAATGACTGAGTCAGAGCCTCCCAAACTCCCTGGCAAAAGTCAATCTGTAACGTCCTGAAAACATGCCTCTTGGATTGATTAAACCCATTTAAGCTGAGCGGCTACCCTTTGTCTGGTAATTGATATCTTACCCTAGGGACAGAGCATCACCTTGGAATATCTGTTTCCCTCCTTTGTTCTCTCCCTCCCTCACTCTCTAGAGGTGTATTTCAAACATACAGAGAAGAATAGAAAATATAACAAACACTAATGGACTTATTACCTAGCATCACTGAATAATAATGTTCTGCCATATTTGCTCTAGGTCATTAAAAAAATAAAACAGTATGTCTACTCTCGTTTCCCTTCATTCCTATAAAGAGGTGATCACTATCATGAATTTAGTGTTTTTCTTTCTTATGCATGTTTTTTATACCTTTACTACATATTTTTGCAACCATTAACGTAAACATACAGTATTAATTTCGGATTTGAAACTTAATATAATGGTCTCACACATGTATTGCCTTGTTTTGCAACTTTTTATTTTGGCCAGTTTTGAATTATATCTACTTTGCTATATGTAGTTTTATTCATTTGTCTTAGTTGATGCTAGTCCATTATGAATATTAGCATAATATTTGTCCATTCTCCTGTTGATGATCATTTATTTCCATTTTTTCCTTACTGTTAACAATGCAACAGTAAACACGTTTTTATGTGTCTTCTGCATATATGGAGAGAATTAGGTAGGGTATGTACTTGGAAGTGGAAATGCTGATTTGATTTCCAAGGTGGTGCTGATTCTCATCAGTTATGAATGAATTTTTTCCTTTCTTCACATCCCCACCAACCCTTGATATTGTCAGATTGTAATTTTCTCATTCAGAGCAGGTGCAACACTATTTGGACATTTTAATTTCTATTTCCCAATTACCTGTGAATTTAGGCTCCTTTTATAACTTTATTAGCTATTCAAGGTTTCCCTTCTGTAATTTCCCTGATAGTGTAATTTGAGTGTATTTCACAATAATTTTATTCTTATTTGCTGAAGGTAGGCAGAATAGCCTTATTGAAACACACCTTGAGTTTTGACAATTACCTTTAATGCATTCACTCAGATATTATACTTTAAATACATTTCAAAGACAAAAATAAGCTTAGGAGAAAACTCCTGAACTAGTAAATATGTCCTGAGCCCTATCATTTTGTTCCTTGGATAGAAACCCATATGTCCAGGGAAGTGGGTGCTTTACTTATTAATACTTGGCATTTCTCTGCTATCTGAGTGATGAGAAAGATGTTCATTTAATTTGCTGAAATTATAATTAGGCACCTAAAGTCTAGAAAATAATGTACACAGCTTGATTTTTGGGAGAGAGGAGAGAAGAGTGGGGGGTGTTGAGAGTGGACAACTAATAGATAATTGTCGGATCCAAATACAAATGTGCAGATGCAGTGAATTATATACCTACACCTAAAATAGTGAGAGAAGATATTTGCTTGGGAAATTCTTCCTATAATAAAATACTTTTTCTATTAGGGTTGCTAGTCCTTTGCCTTATCTCTAAAACTCAGCGGGAAGAAAATTTTTAACCTCTCAGCCAAAAATGTCACTTGGGATCCGTTTATAAAAATGATCAAACAAGTGAATTATTTACCTGAGAAAGAGAAATTTTCCCCAAGCCTCTAGTTACCTTTTTCTAAATCAGATCCCCTGTTAGTGTGTAAACACTGGTGGCCCTGTAATGATTTGTTGTCTGTTTTGGTTGATTGAATGTGTGGTTAACCTAATGCCCAGTTTTCGTTTGCACTTAGGATGGAGCTATCTAATTCTATATCCTCCAACATATACGACCCACTGACTTGTTCACTTAATGTCTTGTGTGTTTAATGTGACCCACATGTCCTGAGTTGTCCCACTGGCTGTAGGCTGTGAAGGACTCTGACACCCTGTTGCTCCCAGTGGAGTCCCCAAATCCCCTAGTTATAGCGAGTGTCTGTCTGATAGCCCTCCTACTTCTTCTGTGTCACCATTTAACCTCTGGGTTCTGCTCTCCCCTTATATGAATATTACCATGTATGTCCAGTCTATAGTGATGTCATTTGGTGTATGAACTAATAAAGCCTTTGTAAGGGCGTTGGGATTTTAAGTCTTGACTCCTGAAACACTGTTTTAAAATGAACTATTTCATATGTATTGTGGCTACCCACATCATTAGGCTAAAAAAATCTTATCTGTATTGTCTGCCGTTTTCTTGCTGTCCCCTTTCTGTAGGACTTCTGTAACTCTGCTGTCTCCCTTCTGGAAGACTTTGACAACATAATGGTAACACCCCTGCTGTCATTCCTTTTTTCTGTCTTTTTTTTTTTTTTTTTAAGTAGATTTTTATAGCATTACTCTTTAAACATCAGAGTAAGAAGCGGGGTATTCTTCCATAGCTGGTAACACTTAGAGTCTTCATTTCACTGTTACTCACTTGGTTTAAGTTTGAGACTGTAACACAGAATCATGAATGCATCGACCATGTTCGATTTAATGGGATTTATTTCTGAAAGTTTTTCCCTTTGATTGCCTCATGATTTTCATCATTTATGTGTACAGTATAGAAACCAGTGGACGTTCATGGCCTGGGTTTGGGAACATAGACCAGTTCGTGCACCTTCATCTCAGTTCCAGTTTTGAACCCATCTATTCCTGAGCTCTTGCTTCCCTTTGTGGTAATTTACATCATTAGCAGAAGAACGCATGGCATGCTAATTCATAGGCTAGTGCAAGATAACGCAAACTGTGGTTATGAAACACACCCTTCTCATCACATCCCACTCACTGGCTATTCTGAAATTCTCAACAGAACTCATCATCTCTCTTGTCTTTCCGAGACAGAGAAGATGTTTTTTTTGAGCATAGGTCTTGTGCATGCATGTCCTAAGACTTCACCTCTACTGCTTTGCCTGGGCTAGCTAAGAATGCATGTTTTGCATTAAATTACTTATAGGTTTCTGTATCAGGTAGCCAACCCACAACATAAACCCAAGAAGCATTAGAATAAAAAAGAGCATACATCTCAGATGTGAATGTAAGTCAACTTGTTTCACTGCCAATTTTAATGGGTAACATTTTCTGTACATTGGTGAAAATGTCCATAATTGCATATTCAAGCTTTGAAAATATTTAGGTTATTAAATACTTGTTATGTAGGCAATTTCTTTAATAGTTATTCAGCAAAGAAAAGTTTGGAGACTTCTGAAAAGAATCAATTTTTCTTGACACTTTGTGGTGTACAGAGAGCAGGTGAGGTTTTTATTTAAAAACTTGAAGTAAACTTTATCAATTAAAAAGTATTTTGGAGATAGCTTATGTTTGCTGTTGGACATTTTGTTCAGATGATAATGTAATTTGGATAAAGTAGAATTTGCATCAATCAATGATTTTACTTTTTTTTTAAAAGACCAAATGTTTATCAAGTATTTAAAGTCATAAGGTTCTGTGCTTTCTGTATTCATTCAAATTAATGGAAATGCGTGTATATATCTTTGCTGTCCTTTTCACCATTCTAATTTTCCTTTAATTTTCTCCAGTATTAAGAATATAGTAAATGTATATACTCAACCAATCATCTATTCATTTATGAGCATGTTAAGAGTATATTGTAAAAGTTCATTATTGTGTGAGGTGTTTATTTTAGAATGAATCAGTTTGTTCCAGCCATTAATGTTACTGTTAATTGATTCCCAACCATGTTGTATTTTATATGAAAACATTATAAGAGAATCAAGCATA
Source organism: Phoca vitulina (assembly GCF_004348235.1). NCBI lineage: Eukaryota > Metazoa > Chordata > Mammalia > Carnivora > Phocidae > Phoca > Phoca vitulina. Next base: position 7,223,148 of record NW_022589713.1, on the reverse strand, counting down.
ACTGGTCAGCTGGACCTCCTGTATTTATAGAATTTTCTCTGTCTGTTGTCTGCAATCAAAATACACCAGTATGATGTGATGACCATAATTTCTGGTTCACACCATGTATTATTTTAGCCTCGGGCACCATTACTCAGTACCTTCCAAACTAGTAGTCACAAATAAAACCCTTTTTGCTAGTTGACTCATAAAACATTACCCACTGATTTTCACTGGGGGACTTCTTATTATCCCTAAATCAGCATTATCAGAAACAAAGTCACAAAATCTAGCTGTGGTTTTTTAGGTACAGTTTGTCTCTCTACTTGAGACACTTAAACACCATTGAAAAGTGATTAAATAGGGATTTCAAAAATTCATTGCTGGTGAACTGAGTGAATAGAAAATCCCTAATCCTGAAATGCTGATTGTCATGCTTACTGTCAGCTCATTGGAGGCATAACCAATTCTCTTTTAGAAAGAGGTCTTCGCATTTTTTCAATTGCCTGAGGGGGAGTAATTGCTAAATGAAGAGAACAAGACCCAGAAGAATGAAAATTATGTTTGAGAATAATTTATCAAGAATTTTAAACTTACTGGATGCATTTATTTCAAATTATGCAAAAGGCCTTTGAGTCACCATCTCTTTGAGTTCAGATACTTCTCTTGTCTGACTCTAAATAAAGCAGTAAGAGAGAATTGTTCTTATAAAGGCTAGGAACATAGCACAGCTTCTTAAGGTTTTAGAAAGTGGAAGTTGAAAAAAAAAATGCAGTGGATTTAGGTTTCTTATATAGAGGCAAGCCCAAAGCAAAGTGCATAGACACATGTAGGAATTTACCTCAGGTAACAATGTAGAGATGAGTCTGTGTAGTTACCAGAACTTCCCAGTTAACTGCGGCTTATTCCTTTAGCACACGTAAGTCAGGTGTCTGAGCCAAGGGAGCCTGAGCAGGGCACAGACATGTCTTATTTTCTCTTCTAGTGATGTGCTCAAAGTCAAATGTCAGCTGGCTAGACACAAATATTTGGTTAAAAACCGGCCTCTTGAGTTACCCTTTGGCTCACACAAAAATGCAAACTTTTTTTTTTTAATTTTTTTTTTTTTAAGATTTTATTTATTTGAAAGAGAGAGAGACAGAGGCAGAGCATGAGTAGAGGGAGGAGGGAGAGGGAGAAGCAGATTCCATGCCCCCCACCACCACCGGCTGAGCAGCGAGCCTGAAGCGGGGCGCAATCCCAGGACCCTGAAATCATGACCTGAGCCAAAGGCAGATGCTTAACCGACTGAGCCACCCAGATGCCCCTAAAAATATGAATTTAATATTACCTTTAGTTGTTTCAATTAAGCAGAATAAATCAAGAGGGGGAAATTGAGCTACTTTGCAGATATTAATGCAGGTATAAATAAGTAATCATTAGAATGATAGATGCTAAAAATTAAAATTCACTAAAGAACTTCTCTTATTCATTCTTTATTCAACAAATTCAACATCAGTAATTTGTACAATTATTGATATAATGTGTTTCTAGCATTATTCTGGGGAAAACCAAAAGTAGAACATTTCAGTTCTGTGGGAGAGACTGGGGTATCTTTCATTCAAGGAAACATGATGATAAAGCCATGCACAGAGTACATGGGGACTACTGGCCAGCTCGGAGCATTTGATTTTCCCAGGAAGGATATTGCAGATCTGAATTATTACCTACTATGCTTATATAAATCAGGAAAAATTGGTGGTAGGAAGGAGCATAGTATGTTCATAAATAAATAGTTTTCCTTGAGACAAAAATGATAGAGAATGCATGAATTTTACAGTGTAAAAACTGTATGTGAGATTTCTTATCCCTTTCTCTTTTTCTTTGAAAGTTAGTATTTTACCTTACATGTTAATTTTGTGATTTTTTTTATGTAGAATAGTTTTAAATTCCTATTTCTTAAGTGTCCGTGATCTCAACTGTTACTTGCCAATAAGAGTGTTGCCCAGTAACACAGCTATTTCCCTTATTAGTATTCTAGTTTACTCCACATGTAAGTCATAGTTCCTTTCGTAGGGTTCTTCAATAAGCGGAGGAAGAGTGAAGAGTATGAAAAATCTGTCTTTATGCATCTGCATGCGGCTGTCACACACAGATCACATCTTGTTCCCCTCTAAGACAAAGCAGGGTGTGGGAATTGTAAACTACTTATGGATCTCAAGATTTTAACTCACATGTAAATAATTCATTTTTCTTCCTTTCTGTAAAAAGGATAATGTGCAAATAGGAAATGCCCTCAAGTGATTTCTCTCCACAAAAAAGCAGAAGAGTGTGTTTCAGAGACCTTGTAGGGCACTGTCAGGGAGCCCGGATTCTCGAGGAGTGGCATTTAACCATGTGGTTCATCTAATGACTCCTTGGCAGTGTTTGGAAGATCAAAAGCCTTTCAGATACTCTCAGGGGAAGAGTTGTTGGTCCCGGGTGGCCATGCTGCCATGGAATGAGTTCTCATAGAAGGAGTTGAGGTTATTTTCCTTAGACCCAAGTAAATACAGACATAATTGCACTTAGATCAATCAACTAAAAGCTGAGGGTATCTTTATGGTCCCCCTATTCTGGGAATTTAGATTCTTGTTGAAGCTATTATATGCACTCTCAGAAACTTGCGTTTGGCCCATGGATGGTTGGATAGTCACCTTAGGAAATGCCCTCAAGTGATTTTATATGAGGATCAGAGAAAGAATTTTACCATAGGATATATACATTTGGTTTCAGTATTTCAGTAACAAGTCTTAATAGGGATTCTCTCCCTGTTTTTGTTTTTGTTTTTGTTTTTAAGATTTTATTTATTTATTTGACAGAGACACAGCGAGAAAGGGAACACAAGCAGGGGGAGTGGGAGAGGGAGAAGCAGGCTTCCCACTGAGCAGGGAGCCCGATGCGAGGCTCGATCCCAGGACCCCGGGATCATGACCCTGAGCAGAAGGCAGACGCTTAACGACTGAGCCACCCAGGCGCCCCTCTTTCTCTGTTTTTTATTAGAGTGAGTTGTAGAGGCTCTTTGTCACTAAAGGATAAGCACCAAATAAAGATTTAAATATTTCCATTTTTAATATCACGTATGGAGACATCTTGTCATAATGGCAAGAGCCCTGAGTTCAGATAATGGCTCTGCTAGGTCTATCTTGGTGAGCTTGCTAAGCTGCTTAAGCTTGTTGAACCTGGCTTTTTCTCTGAAGAAAATGAGTGAGGATGATCCTCCCTTTCTGCAGAGTTCCTGTGAGAAAATGGGAGTAAGAACATGAAGTCCAATCTCTGGTGTAGAATAGATGTTTAATAATTGTTGGTGTTTGCTCTCTACATGTTTAGTTTTCTCTCTGTTAGAAGAGTTCACACTATTTTCCAAGCACATTAAATGGTTTTATATAAGTATAATTTAACACTTTTGAAAAATGAGGATATCTGTTCAATAAAACAATAGTAAAATATTTTGAAATAAACCCCATTCTTTATAATTAGTAAGTCCTGTAAAAATCTAGGGATGGTTGGAAGCTAGAGCTCTTTTTGTGATGATTATTGCAAGCTTCCATGAAATAACTTCTGACACCGTAACATAAAACCCATACAGCTGCTCTTATAAATATGTTTATTTTTCAAAGGGCAACACATGTATTAAATTAGGACTGGTAAGCAGAATTTAATTGGCTTTATATTGTAGTTCATTAGAATTATATTTGCTATTGATGTATTATAAATTTTTATTGATTATATTCTAGTTGATGTTTAGTCATAGGAGATACCAAATTCATCTCTTGACTACATGGTTAAATAGATAATTTTTAGGTCACTATGAAGAAACTTCATTAAAAAAGTCATGAAATTTGTATGTGGCATTTCTATGTACTACATGTTCTCTTTCTTTTATGGGCACAGAATGGTACATCTCTGTGGTTTCAGATTTCACACTCGAGGCTCATGAGTTTCAGTCTAGAGGGGCATTTATATCCTGGGCTGTACAGGGAAGCTATCTCAGAGCCTCTCTGATAAGTAGACCATCAGATTATTTTGGCTTGTTACTGTTGGAAACCTCTATAGTCTTTGAAAGAAATAAGTTTAATAGTCTCTACACACATAGAAAATTGATGAGAAGTTATATTTAATGCAGTTTGGAAATCTCCAAGTTGTATAATCATCTAATAAGATTTGGTGTCATGGGTTATCGGGCTTATTAGCCAGGAGTGCAAATCAAGTTCTTGCTGTTATGATCAAGAGTCCACCTCGACTTTGTTTTCCAGGGCCCACCAGGGGACCAGGCTGCTCTCTTTGCTGCACAGGCTCGGCCCTCCCCTCAGCTCCCCCAGTATCCAGGGCTGCAGCAAGCACAGGTATCTGCATTTGCTTTGTAGATGTTGCTGGGATTTTTACTGTTCTTTATTTGAAGTGGGAAACCAAGTAAATAGGATATCAGCTCTTTATGGGGTCTAGAACATAGTACTTCTGCTTATAGATTATAATTGACATCTCAAAAAAAGCATTACCAGTGATCAACAAGCCTTAGGATTGACTGATTTTTTTAAAGAGCATAAAATATTTCAGAAAGTTCTGGAGTTAAAAATATAAATAACCTCTCTACTTATAATGAGTAGATGTTGAAATGCTTCACAGTCCCAGAGTGCTTATTGTATGTTATAATGAATAACGATGTAATTCGTGATTGAATTTATCATATTAAAAGATAGGTTTGCAGAGGAATCATGGTAGAATAAGAAGGTAATTGACCTTGGAATCAGACCATGGTGCAATTCCTGGCAACTTACCAGCTGTGTAATATTGTGCAAGTTATTCTGTGTCTTGGTTTCCTTCAAAATAGAGATGAGCATGTGAGGATTTAAGACAACCTGTGGAACCAGCATAGCACCAGATCCATGGTAGCCACTCAACAAATGATAGACTTGCCTCAGTATAAGGCATCTCCTGGGCTATTTTTCCTAGTAATTTTGTGGTTTCTGCATCTCTATACTTTTACTCTGTCCCCCTCACAATTAGGAGCCCGGGGATGTTGGCAAGACTGCCAGTGGGGCTAACAGTTCACACTGTGTCCACAGCTAAAAGGCAGTCTGAGGTTGGTTCTCACGGGCACTGAGCCCCACAGCTGGATGCATGCATGCTGCTCGCTGGAAGTGTATTATGCATTACTCTGTCTTCCAAGTCAGAGCCATTAGACTACCTTAGAGTGTGGTTCTTTGAGGACTGAAGAGCAGGCCTCTTCTATTTCAATCAGCATTCCATTCTATAACTTGCAGATAGTCACCCAACAGAACCTCAGGTTTTTCATTTACATTAGGTGTCAAGATTTAGGGGAACAGGCACTCATATACTAATATTGAATAGAAAAATTAAATATTCAGAGTATTGGTAGAGTGCTGAAAAGGGCTATAGTCCAACCAGGACTAGAGGATATCAAATAGTCTCCAAATACACCCTTACTGTGGGGTTAAGGCATTGTTTTTTTTTTGGTTTTTGTTTTTTGGTAACTGGTTAATTACTACAGGCAAATTCATCAGATCCAAGGTGTAGGTCTAGTTATATATCAGGAAAGTGTACTCCAGCATTTTAATTTACATTGGAAATAGGTAGCTTTTCTTTCTAATTTTGGAAATGAAATTAATGGTGCTTGGGATCTGTTGAACATTGATGTCATCTGTGCACTTAAGGTATGGATGCTTGCCTGATTATTTCTATACAGAAACATGTCTTTCCTTCCCTCAAAGTAAGCAACTGATTCTAAAACTGATCTTTTAACCAAATGAGGATTCATGTTTTGTTTTTTAAGATTTATTTATTTATCAGAGAGAGAGAGAGAGAGAGCTTGAGTGGGAGGGGCAGAAGGAGAAGGAGAGAGAATCCCAGGCAGACTCCATGATGAGCGGGAAGCCCGATGCAGGGCTCAGTCTCATGACCCTGAGATCATGACCTGAGCCGAAACCAAGAGTCGGACACTCAACCGACTGCGCCACCCAGGCGCCCCTCGATTTTTTTTTTTAATTGAAATTTCTGATGAATCATGATCCAACCAGTTCATTCTGTAGCTTTCTCGCCACCCTCTTACCTCCAGAGTTGTCCTCCTCATATGTTGAGTTATAAGAACCTTTGAGAACAGTGACTTTCAGGGAACTCCTCCCAGGTTTGTTTTTGCCCCATATAGCTTAGTGATAGCAGAGTTGGTGGTAAATTAAAACACTGACTTCTTGTGCCCACCTGCAGACCATGCCCCAGGGCTATACGATGTACGGAACACAGATGCCTCTGCAGCAGACTCCACAGCAGCAGGCTGGCGGCGTGGTCCTGTCTCCCAACTATAACTCCAGAACTTATCCGGCCGCACATTCCAACCCGGCGCTAATGGAGAGACTCAGACAGATGCAGCAGCCGCCCAGTGGCTATGTTCAGCAGCAGGCATCACCATACCTGCAGTCCTTGACTGGCTCTCAGAGGTGATACATGTGGAAATAATGATTACAGTAGTAGACACTCGAATTCCTGACTTTGTTATACATTGTCTAGGGCATGGTGCTTTATAATTGTTTTTATGAGCTTGCATACTTGCATATAATTTGCATTCTGTCATCTCATTTTTAGTAGCATCCAGATAGAGGATTATTTCATTCAAGGCCCGTGTAAACTCACATCTGCCATAGTATGGGTGTAATGTTTTAGATGATGCCAGTATGTTAGCTGCAGTGTTTTCAGCTCTTTTAAAAAGATTTTCAGCTAAAAATATCTTAAAATGAAAAAAGTGCTGATTATTGTTAGCAGGACCTTACTAGAATATATTGGTTGGAGCCATAAAGTCTGTGATCGATTAATGCTCATTGTGCATGGTGCCCATAAGAGTTTTGTTATATTTTAGTTTCCACCTTTTCTGCTTCAGGTGTGGTTGGCACAGAGGATCATGAAAGATTCTTTCTCAGTTCTTGCTATAATTGAATCCCATAGACATAGTGCATGGTCACCACCAGCCATGTGTGGCTATTTAAATTAAGACTAAAGTTAAATTAAAAGTTTAGTTTCTCAAGTCACACTAGTCACATTTTAAGTGTTCGATAGCCACATGCAGCCGAGCAGAGCCAACTTTGAAGGTGTGGGACCTGTGCAGTCACACAGTGCACTGTGTTTAGAAGGATCCCACGCTTAGTGTAATGGTCTACTGTCACCATCTTGAAAATCCTACTAGTTTTTGATCAAGGAGCCTTGTGTTTTTGTTTCACACTGAGACCCAGAAATTATGTCACTGGTCCTGGAGACCAGTAGCTATCTTATTGGACAGCACAACTGTAGAACATTTTAGGCATCGTGGAAACTTCTGTTGGATAGCATTGGTCTAGAAGAATTAAGTTTCATGCAAAATTTTACATTATAGTAGACAGCAGCTTAGCTTCCATGTGTTACAATCAGTTACTGTACGTCAACACGAAGTTGTTACAGCTTGGAAAGTTGGCACGGTTGATGGTAACACATTTGGGAAAATAAATAAGATCGGAAAAACATGCATTGTATTTATTACTATTCTAATAAGTGGCAGCAAAGCATATTGCCTATGAACTTGAACTTCAGAGCTCAACAGTTGTGGGTTTCAATCCCACCTGTGCTCTTTACTGACTAACTTTGGGAAGTTACTTCTCTAGCTCTCTGTTGCCTCATTTTTAAAATAGGGATAACAAAATGCAAATCAAAACCACTTGAGGTATCACTTCTCATCAGTCAGAATGGCTAGGATCAAAAAGACAAGAAATAACAGGTGTTGGCAAGGATGTGGAGAAAAAGGGAATGCTTGTGGCCTGATGGTGGTGATGTGAATTGGTGTAGCTGCTATGGAAAACACTATGGAGGTTCCTCAAAGAGTAAAAAATAGAATTGCCATATGATCCAATAATTCCACAGCTGGGTATTTACCCAAAGAATACAAAAACACTAATTTAAAGGAATCCATGCACACCTATGTTTATTGCAGCATTATTTACAATAGCCAAGCTATGGAGGCAGCCCAGGCGCCCATCAATAGATGAATGGATAAAGAAGATGTCATGTATATATAGAACAGACTATTACTCAGCCATAAAAAGGATAAGTTTTCGCCACTGAAATAAGTCAGTCAGAGAAAGACAGATACTATAAGATTTCACTGATATGTAGAATCTAAGAAACAAAACAGTGAATAAACAAACAAAAAATAGAAACAGACCAGTGTACATACAGAGAACGAACTGGTGGTTTCCAGAGGGAAAAGGGCAGAGAGATGGGCAAAATAAGTGAAGGGGATTACGAGGTACAGATTTTTAGTTATAAAATAAATAAGTTATGGGAATGAAAAGTACAGCATAGGGAATATAGTCAATACTATTGTAATAACTTTGTATGGTGACAAGTGATAACTACACTTATCATGGTGAGCATTTCATAATGTATAGAATTGTTGAATCTTACCCACTCACTGTTTAACTGCAAGCCATGCAATTTGAATGCAAAATTTCTTATATGTGTTTGAAAATAAAACAAAACCAAAATTGAGGTGTTCCTCATTTCCAAATCACTGTCCCAAATACAAGTGTCAACTATCTTTCAATTAAAAGTTTTAAATAAATGGGGATAATAAAACTGCTGACCTCAAAGGGTTGCTGTGGGGAGTAATGAAATAATACATTTCAGACTCTTATTACCGCTGTGCCGTCTCCAGAGTAAATGCTCAAATAATGTCACTTATTATTAAAAACAATTAAAATATTTTTAAGAAGTAATTTAAACACGATTGCAATTTTATCTTAAGTAGTGAGCATGCTTGCTGTCCTTTGTCCAGTGACTCCATCTCTCCGTGGAAATCTAGATTATCTTAGTCACTGGTCTCTATCGCATGTGAATTGTACAGTTGAATACTGAACACAGTTGTTTCTTTGTGAACGTGCGTAATGTGCCACTGGCACTGATTGAAAATATGACAGTTTGCCTGGGTGTGAAACCAAGTTGTATTTTTTTTACCAGACTGAATCATCAGTCCCTTCAGCAGAGCCCTTTGGTAGGTGGAGGAATCGATGCGGTGCTGACTTCCACACATCCAAGCCTTCCTTCGGTGCCCCTGCCTCAGGACCCGATGAGACCCAGGCAGCCACAGGTTCGACAGCAGCAGAGGCTCCTCCAGGTCTGTGGCTGGGGGTGAGGGCAATGCATGAGGGGTTCTCAGCAGTCCTGTGAAATAAGAGGCACTCTAAAGAGCCTTTAATTACCAAGTTCCAAGGAACCCCGTGTAGTTGAGCCTAGGAGCTCAACTGGTGTAATTTAGTTCCAACTTGGCCAGGGTCTTCCTTTCTCTGTGCTTTTGCCAGGTTATGGGCAGGAGGGTGCATTTTGCAGAATGGCCTTCCCCTTTCATAGAGGTTCAGGAGAGGGTAAGTGGCTGCCTATATCTTCATAGTGTGAGCGTCAGCTCACCCACTCGCTGTTTAACTACAGGCCATGCAATTTGAATGCAGAATTTCTTCTGTGTGTTTGAAAACAAACAAAACCAAAATTGAGCTGTCCACAGCTTTCATCAGATTCCCAGAGGGGTCTGTCTGTAATCCAAAAAATTATCTCTGACGCTTCTGTTCTGATTTAAGCTCTGGAGTTGGAGTGACGTAGGTGGGATATTTCATATTGTCTCTGGTAAAATCCAGAGAGCTATCCTTCATTTATTTGATGTAAATATTTAAGTACCTTAGATAAAGCGTTCCTCCTCTTGACACATTCTTGCTTCTAACTTACTCATTTAGGAAATATAGGCTATTTATGTTTACCTGTTCCATTTATCTTCATTCTTAACAAGTTTGTCCTTTGTTACTAGATTGGATATTGTCTGATGAGTCTGCACAGTGGACTCTATCAGTAATTCACCTTGAGATGCACTCTCATTTTATGTGTTACTAAGAAAGAAATAAAACACCACCAAAAATGGGGAGTCTAGTAGAACCGGGGTAACCAAAGCTATACTCTTGGAATGAGTTCAGTAAAACTGTCATGCAGAAAGGAACAGTAAAGTAACATGCATATCTCAACCTTGACCCTGGTTGGAGGGAAGAAAAAATGCCTCCCCTGAGAATTTGAACCACAACTTCAAGTGTGTTTGAAGTCTGAATTCAGTGTGATCCAAAAAATTTTAGTTGACAGTACCCCCAGGTGATAGGCAGAAGCCAACACAAATCCTCCAGAAAAATGGGTTTTACAATTATAAAATGTCATTAGTTGTAAGATGCTATTAGGTTGCAACTCAATTTGTAGTAAGAGTTCAGTAAGAAAATATAAGTAAAGCACTCATTTGGTAATATTATTAAGAATAGCTGTAGTGATATTTTCATAAATAATTTTGTCTCAGGTTCTGAAGATATGTTTCAGAACTTAATAGAACTGATATTTATATTTCCCTCTGTTTTAAATTTCTCATTTCCTAATCACGAAGGAAAGTTATTACATTATTTATTTACTACTTCCTGTCTTACATTGCTTTTCAAGGCTGCAAATTTTGAAAGTGTTTTTTTATTGGTTAATATGTACTTTTTTATCCCAAGTAGCCTAATATGCCCCTCTGGTAATTTTTTCATCACTACAAATTCCCTGGAGATAAAGAAAAGGGATTTGCTTCTGCCTCAGGATTATACTTACTCTTTTCTTGGTGACTGACTACTTCCATAAAGGAACAAATTGGTAATTATGAGGTTGGTTGGATTTTTCTTGGAAGAATTCACAGAAAGCCAAATGGAGAATTGGCTTTATATTGCAATCATTATGGTTCTGGTCCCACTTGCATTGTCTCAGTTGGGAGTGACCCTGCCCAGACCTCCTGCTAGGATTCCATATCCATGAGTGTTGGCACTTAGTGGGAAATACCATCTGGTAATAGCTATTTATTACCCTGCCCTAAAGAAGACAAATAATTTGGGGGATAGTATGCAAACCAAGTTGGAAATGCAAAGGATGAAAAGAAGTCCAGCACTGTCATCATCAAGATGAAGTGCCTGGGTGGAGGACACATTGAAGCTCACCGAGACAAACCACCTATTAATATTTTCCTCTCCTCTGTGTCCCACATGGTGGATGAGTAATGTGTGTTTCTTCTGTGACTTGGAAGTGTTTTCTAAGGGCTCTTTATTTACACCAACTCGATCACTGACATAATTTGTTTTTATGCTGGTATTTTTTGCCAGAACTTCCCACATATACATCTTCCTTTTAAAAAAATACTCTAATCTTCAAGAATTACTCCTCTTCTTTTTCCTGTTTTTCTCCCTTTAAGAAGTCTACGTTTTTCTTTAAAAAAAAAATTAATCTTCACAAGTTCCTCCAGACGTCATAGGGACTAAAACGGTAATTACTTAGTCCTTTTCCAACCCACTGGTATAAGATAGGATAAAGTATGTGCAAGAGCAGGTAACATGAAAGGTGTTAAAACAGTAAGTATAAAGGATGTCCCTGGACAGCAGAGGGCAGTATAGACAGTGATGACAGAAGGAAGAGCTCCCTGGGGTTGTGGTAGTCCCAAGAAGCCTACAAAGAGAACAGATTTAGGTCTTGCCCTTAAAAGATGAATGTTTGTCAAGACAATGATGCAGGAGCTAGGTGTATATCATTTTCACTGCAACAGCGTAATTAGATAAAAGGTATATAGGGGGAGGGGATTGGAATATATTACCCTCTCTAAGTGTCTAATCCTTTTTCTTTCCAGATGCAGCAACCCCCCCAGCCCCAGCAGCCCCCACAGCCCCAGAGTCAGACCCTTGGTCTCCAAGCGATGCAGCCCCAACAGCCTTTGGTAAGGAACCTGGTGTTTTGGAACCAGATATGTGGGGTTCTTCTTTAAAGGCAGGTTGCATTTTTTCATCCCATAAGATTGTTAAGAATTAAAATAGCTTAAATGTACACTTGCAAATTTTCCCTAGAGCTTTTATCAGAGTAGTATATTTGTTTTCACAGAAAGGTATAAATAAATATTGGGGTTCAGTAAGTTATACCATTTTCCTCTTCAAATTTTTTCAGACTTTTCCACGGACTAAAATATTTATATTGAGACACTAATTTTTTTTAAACAATGTTAAAATGATAATTTACCATATCTATTTGAGTTTTTACTATACTTTCAAAAGAGCATGAGTGTGCTTTCTAAAATATCTTTACTGATATAAAAGAAACTCTGATTTTAGCCAGTTATTTTCTGTAAGAATTTTCATATAATTTGTAATCGTGTCATTAACTTCTTTAGCTTTGTAAGTCAGATTTTGAAAATGTTAAGTGCATAGCATCAGTGTTTTCTGAACCGCAATAATTTACATCCTTTACTTTTCCAAGTGCCATATCCCTGCTTTATTATTTACGTAAGTATTTTTCTTTAAATTGCCTCTTTTTCTATTTACTGAAGTAAGTATATTCTAAAAAGAATTTTTATTACTGCCATCAGTGGTCACATCACCTGCTACGTATTAGAAATATCTGTAAAAATAAATACTTACACTGAAGGTAACTGAACGACATGAGTTGTGTGCATGAATACTACCTAACATGAGCTGGCTTACTGCACTTTGGGAAACCCTGGTGTAGACTATCTTCAGGACCGGAGTAGAAAGATGGATGGTTTCACAACCTTTGCAGTAAAGAAAGAACAGCAGAGCCAGTGCTGTGGTATATCAGGAGAGATCAGATCAGTAGAGCTAGGTGATAAAGGACAGGTCATGCCCAAATAGACTGATAATGGAGCATCAGCAAATGAAATAGGGTATCTCGGTGCGGAGGTTTGTAAAATGCACCGAGATATCCTTTTACAAGCCTCTGCTTGTAAAACGGGTTGGTCCCCGTTATTACGGAAATTCTTCTTTATTATGAATCTAGTTTTTCTAGCTCCAGTTCTTTTTTTTTTTGTATCTGTGACATTTATTGTAAACCATCTTAAAAATCCTTTCTCAGGTAGAGGCCGTATATAAACGTTCACATACAGCCTGCACTCTTCACCCTCAGGGGTGTATCAGCAGGGATTGACTGACTTACAAGTGTTGTGTCAGGGACTCCTTGGCATGGGATACTCCTACTTCACCCTAGCATCTCACCCAAGAACAAGATATAACTGTTTATTTTGAAGTAATTTCAAACTAACAGAAGAATTAATAATACAATTACCATAAATCCTCTTCCCAGATTTACTAATAACATTTTGTCACATTTGCTTTATTATTCTTTCTACACACACACACACACACACACACACACGCACGCACGCACTCTTTTCCCCCCGATCTGTACATATCAGTAAGTTGCAGACTCCTGCCTCTTTTATCAGTACTATTTTAGTTGATTTATAATGTAGCATATAAGAAGTACATAAAATATTAAATGCATTACATTTTTTTCTTCTTAGAGAATCGTGCTATATAGACACAGATGGATATTGATATCAAGTGCCTGAAATGTAGTAGTTCTTTTGAGTAGGGTAAAAAAAAATAAACATTTGATTATATCACAAGTTAAACTTACAGGGCTGGGGTGGAAATTGTCTTTTAAACTTCTTAATTATAATTCTTAATTATAAACTTCTTAATGATAATTTGAAGCAGAGGATCAGCTTTTGCAGAGTTGAGAAGAGACTCTAGCCCCAGTTCCACTAGAATGAAAGCATATCTAATATAAGGGAATTTAATATCTTTCTATTCATCTAAAAGTTTCATGAATATTTATTTATTATGTGTAAAGACTATATATCAAATTTATTCATTTTTGACCTCTAAGACAGTTTTGAAGTTTTTAATGTCATCGGTTGTATTTTACTCACTAACTTAAAATACATCCTCGGGATTGAGCAGGTTAGTCAAAACATGGCCCATGATTTTTTCCTACTGTGTTCATAGTAAAGTAATTTCAGAGAAACAAAAAACTTCATTACAACAGTCTTAATGGATAATAAAATCCACAGTGGGCTTTTTCCAGCCCCTTTTTTTCCCTTTTGAGCTGAAGCGTTTTTTTAAAAGCTATTTTGGAAGCATAATTCTTATTTTTATATTTAGAACACTATTGTAATCTAGACAGCAATTATTTTTACAAAGGCAGAAATATTGTGTATGTCATAGTCTTAGGATAGGCTAAGAAATTTGAAATATCACCTGGACAGATTTCAGAATTAGAAGTTAAAGGGATCAGTGATCTTGGAGTTTTACGTTATGTAATTAGTTCTTTTTTCAGCATACTTTTATTCAGCATATACTTTTAAGTTTATTAACATAGGCTACATGTTTGTAATTTTATATAGCTATAAAGTCAGTCAGCTGTATTCCTCTGCTCTTACTTGCCTAACACCACCCCACCTATTGCTGCTGAACATTGGTATTGTTTCCAGTTTCACAAATAATACTGCTAGGGATATTTTGATATATATTCTATTTCTCTCCCTTTTTTTTTTTTTTTTTGTTTTCTTACAATAAAAGAAAATAGAAGCATAAGAATAATGTTATCTCTAAATGTGTGTCTTCAGAACAGTAGCAGGAAGCCTTGCAATACTAAGAAGAAAATTGTATTTCTTATAATTTCTTAAAATGTGATATTGTTTCTTTGCTGGGAACTGAGCAGTAAGCTGGCTGTGGAGGAGAAGTCTGCTCTGACTCATTTGGAGTTCTGATTCATGCAGTCTCAGGGGAGAAGTGGTCTTGGTCACACAGCCACCACCCTCCCTGTGACTTGCCCTGCGGCTACCGGGTGACATCCAGCAGTCAGTTCAGCTAGTGCTTATTTGTTCTGTACAGTAGGGGCTGGCACTGGACCAGAGGTTATGAGCACACTAATGGAGCGCCCAGCGTGCTCCCTGCCCCCAGACAGCTCAGAATCCCAGGAAACCACTGAACAGCTCGGCATGTGGGAAGCAGGGGAAGTACTAGGAAGCTAGGGCTCCGGTAACACAGCACCACAAACTGGGGGCTTCGCCAACAGAAACGTGTTATCTCACAGTTCTGGAGGCTGGGAGTCCAAGCTCAAGGTGTCGGCAGAGTTGGTTCCTTCCAGGGGCCACGAGGGAGAAATCTGCTCCAAGCCACTCCCTGTAGCTTCCTAGGGTGTGCTGGTGAGTTTTGCCTTTCCTTGGCTCATGGAAACAAACATGATCTCTACCTTCATCCTCTCATGATATTCTCACTGTTACGTGTGTTTGTGTCCAACTTTCCCTTCTTTATAAGGACACCCATCACATTGGATCAGGTCTGATGCTAATAATCTCATTTTAACTTGATCACCTCTGTAAAGACCCTCTCTCCAAATAAGGTCACATTCTGAGGTACTGGGGTTGGGATGCCAGCAAAGCTTTTCGGGACAACATAATTCAACCTGGAACAGAGGTCAGGAAGGGTATGAGAAGCTCAGGAAGACTTGTGGGAGGAGGTTGAATGCGGCGGACCCGGAAAGGCCTTGGGATTTGTTGAGTGCTCTTTGCCCCCTCCTTGACAGCAACAGCGGGTCCATGTGGCACAATGATTATTAACAGCCACATGGGCAGGTTGGTCCCTGCTGTAAAAAGTGAACCTACGATTCAAAACTAACTTAGAACAGAAATTGGTGCTTTTTCCAAAAGCATCTTCAGAAAGCAGAGCTTTTCTGTGAAAAGAGGAAGAAAGTGTCAAAGGCCCATGCTTACAAATTAAATGTGTCAGCTTAATATCAATGCCTGTGTTTTCATTTGCTTACTTGTCTTTGGTGAAAGAGCAACAGGAAAGAAAGACGAGGCACCTTGCTGGAAAATTATATTTGGCCTTTCTAGTTCTGACCTAAATTATAGTTCTTGACTTGAAAAATACCTTTAAATAAGTTTTTGAGTTGTAATGATTAACTCTTAACTAAATATGTTAACAGGCTGTGATCTCTTCTTTAAGGCTGCTTTTAGCTTTTAAGAAAATAAAGTTTACATCATACTGCTGTGTCGTTTCTTTTTATCTTAAACTCAGGGTGTCCTAGCTGGGTGACCTGGAAAAGATGCTAACAGGAAGCTTTAAAAAGCTGGCTTTTTAAATTATTTGATGCTTGTGTCAGTATCACATTATATTGAATATAATGCCTTATAAAAATATGCATAATGGAAGCAGTAGTTACTTAAATGATTGCATTAATTTGTAGCCAAAGATCATGTGTGAGATTGCGATATAATCTTCAAAAAAATTCATATGTTCCATTCAGAGAAATTGAGAAAATTTTCCAGTGCCTCTAGAATTCAGAATTAGCCAGATAGTATTTTCCTTTTCAAACGGAAAAAATTAGTTCAGAGAAATTTACTGAGCTTTGTCACCTTCCTCTGCATGAATTTGGATTTTAATTTTTTTTTTTTTTCCTTTTTGAAGGGAAAGGAGAAGTAACTTATAGATGGGGAGGATAGGGAAGACATGTGGGAGATTTCTGGTAACAGGACAGATAAATTTGATTTTTTCTTCCCACTAAAAAAAACTAGAGATTTTTAAAAAACGGCTGCATGCAAGTTACTGGTGAAACTGCAAATAAATGCGTGCCAAATCCTCTGAAATCTATTGGTGCCGGTCCTTTCTGAGCGTTCCGTCTTGCCAGCATCTAAGTGTGCGTACTTCTACCCAGCGCTCGGTGGAGGGGCCCCCACAGTACCGCAGTCCTTGTGCTGGAGCTGGTACTGATGAAAGGGTTTATTCTGACCGTCAGAGGAGCCCATAACTCTCTGCACTCTCTCAGTTGGCAGCGCAGGTTACAAATAAATGTTGCCTTGGTGCTTTGTCCTTTGCTCACCAATAGTGTGCAGTGACAGTTTTAGGACACAGCTGTCAGGAGGCAGGAACTGTGCTTTACTCACTTTGGTGTTCCTAGAACCCCAAAATGTGCCTGGATTTGGTTAACTTGTTGAATAATTTGTTTGTTGAATGTCCGAGCAACGAAGGAACAAAAGCCCCACACAGTGAGCCCTAGGTAAAGGAAAAAGACAGTTCAGAAGGCAAGAGGTTGAAACCAGATTTGAGGCAGTGTGAAGGCCCACCACTAACTCTTCAGCCCTGCTCTTGCTTAGGACGGTCAGTGTCTGCTGCTGCTGCTGCAGAGAAGGGCCCAAAGAAGCCAGCTTTTCTGAGACAGAAATGATTCAGTGGCATTTCTTTAAATAGAAATGACTGGTTTAGAGATGATGCATTTTGCCTAAGTAATGAGCGAGCAGGAACATTAATATTCTTGACTAAGCGTGTGTTGTCAAAATAGGGATTTAGGGATTAGTCGAAGCACATCATAATAAAATTTTAAATTATTGTTTTGAGTTCGGCAGAGAATGTGTTTAGTGGAGAGTAGCTCTGCCCCGTGGGCTAGTTGGCTGTACCTGACGGACATTGTTGAGCTCTGTGCTTTGTCTCATGGTTGCAGCAGGGGCATGGCACACAGCTCCCGTCCCTGAGAAGAGCAAAATCCAGAATACTGGGGAGAGAAGCACTTGTCACATCACGCCACATTTGATAATAAAGGCATCTCCACAGGATACAGGAGCAGTGGTTTGCTCTTCACATTCCTAAGGGAGTAGGTAAGCACTTGAGCTGATCTTTGAAGGACAGGCAGATTTTTAGGAGCATGTAGGGGTAGGATGAAGGGGGAAGGAAGGTTTTCTAGGAGGAGGGATTAACATTTGCAGAGGCGCAGAGGTGAGCAGAACTATGAACATCTCCTGCATGGATAGAGTCCAGAAAAATCTTTCCTCTTTATTTATCAGACTTAAGCAGGAAAGGTTAAACATACACAGATTGTGGTTTTTAGATTTATTTTACTTCTGGTAAGCCTCAGTTGTCCCATGTATTGACCTGTTTTGGTAAATTAGAAGTTCCAGCTCCCAACATGGGGATGATTCTGAAATCTAGCCAAGCATCAGGCCACTTAGGGGAACCATTTGAAAATACAGATTTCTAGCACATTTGGCCCAGAAATTTTAACTCAGGAAGTCTGGGGAAGAGCTTAAGAGGATGACTCTTTAAATTTCTCCTGATGGCTTTATGCTGCTTCAGCCAGTTTTGTGCAAGAGCTCAGTGACTTGGTTTGAAATGCTCCTCCGTGAGGGTTCTGTGGAGAGCTGGTGGCATGCTCTCTTTCCCTGGCCTCAGGTGCTCCAGGGCCCAGGGAGGCTGTAAGCTGGGTCTCTTGCTTGCTGACATTCACATACAGGTGGAAGCAAGTTAAATTTTGCATGAGAGTGGCCTTGAGAGAAACGGATGCAGGAAAAACACTACAACTGAGGAGACTATGGACTGCAGCCGTATCCCACCACTTCCTTGGATGGAGGGGGTCGGGGGGAGGTGTGCCGAACGAAACTGGTCTCAGTTTCGGCCTTGGAACCACTTCTCATTCAAAAATTACTGTGGACCCAAAGAGCGTTTGTGTGTCTATTAATATTTATTGTATTAGAAATTAAAACA
Source organism: Phoca vitulina (assembly GCF_004348235.1). Taxonomy (NCBI): domain Eukaryota; kingdom Metazoa; phylum Chordata; class Mammalia; order Carnivora; family Phocidae; genus Phoca; species Phoca vitulina. Next base: position 7,204,741 of record NW_022589713.1, on the reverse strand, counting down.
AATATTACCAGTATTTACTAATACATTTAAAATTCTCATTAGATATTAACCAGAAATAACACTTTATGAATAATGAATGAATATAAATATAAGAATATTTTTCAAAATAAAAAATTAGAAGAATGACATTTACATTTTTGAAAATTTATTGTCTGAATAAATTGAAGACCTTGTTTGTTACAATATCACGTTATATAGCTTCTGAAAAACTGCATTGTATACTCCTGAGACAAGGAGAGCAAGAACAACTAGTGCCTTAGTATTATTATGAAAACAGTTTTGATTTTGCAGACCTCCCCAATAGTTTTGGGGTCCCCTGGAGGATATTATATCTCTTAAGGCCACCCAGCAGAGCACCCACTACCTGCCAGCATGTGTGCATGCGTACTCACACACCCACATGCACACGAGCTTCCTATGAATTAGTTACTGCCAAGGCTCCTCAAGATACAGACTCTGAGGAGATCACTACCATATTTCATTCTGTGAATTACTCTATTTGGAGCAGATTTTAAATGACTATAAAAGAAGACAGCTAAGTATCTGTTGAATGAATAAATGTTAAATATTTATGCATGTGTACCTCAGTATGTTAGTTAATAAAATGATAAGATTAGACATCAGGCACCTCGGTGGCTCAGTCAGTTAAGCATCTGCCTTTGGCTCGGGTCATGATCTCGGGGTTCTGCGATCCAGCCCCACATCGGGCTCCCTGCTCACTGGGGAGTCTGCTTCTCCCTCTCCCTCTGCCATTCCCCCTGTTTGTGGGCACGCTCTCTCTCTAATAAATAAAGTCTTTAATAAAAAAAGATCAGACATTCTTGCAGCCCACCATTTAGAATCTGTGATTATTTCCAAGTAAATTAATATTTGGAAGCTAATATTCCCAATTAAAGGTAGCACTGGATTGCGGTTAAGATAGGAAGTTCCGAATCCAGAAAGCTTTGTCTGAATTCCTGCCCCATTACTTACAGGGATCATGGGCAGGTGATTAAACACCTTGGAGTCTCAGTTCCCTCAGTTGTAAAATGAGAATAATAGTAGTAAAGGTCTACAGTCCCTTATATTCATTTCTAAAATCCAAACTGAATTTTGACATTTTATTTTGAAATGGAAATTTTATTTGTAACTCATTGAACCCCAAAGGCTGACCTGAACCCATTTGGTTGCAAAAGCTGACCTGAACAGACCCCCATCTTTCTTCATTCATTCTGCCTGATAGGACTAGTTGTATGTTTTGCTGCAGAAATTTAGTTTGATTATGTTGTACTGCCCTAGGCCTTGGTCGGTCTGTACATTATGGACGTGTCATAATAAATCGTATATGGATAAAGGATTGAGAATAGCTATTACCTGGTCAAGCTTAAATGGGCTAATGTATACATACAATGTCTAGAACACTGCCGAGTACATGGTAGCATATTCGGTTTTGTTAAATAGGTAGTATTTCCAGATAAAGAAACCACTGAATAGAAAAGAAAGCACTTTTTATTTTACTAACATTTCCACGTGAATGAAAGGTGGAGTTTTGCTTTATTTTTCCCTCTTGATTTGGGCATTAGGAAAATAAACAGGCAAGGTGCTGTTTTTCTGCTTTGTATCAGAGAAAATAGTAACACTGGCTGACCTTCATCCAGCATCCCATGGAAGGGCATAGTCCCAAATGGGTCCTGGATGGAGGGTACTGCTCTGCCTCACCAGATTCTTGTCTCCATCCATACAAGGCACGGCCTGTGGTGCTTGAACAAATCCTCCGGTCAGAGAGCTTTCATGTGGCCAATGAAAATGGTTTATGATAGCATGATCCTAACTAGCTAGCTGGTGAAGGATACGATAACAAGGAGATCTGACCTCTGGGGCCACCCCTGGAGTGGACTCCTTCATCACGCCTCTTCCAAGAAATGCGAAGTGACCCCCTGGAGAGTGAGATTTTGAATGGATTGGGCACTTCAGATGCTCACCAGCTGTACATCGGGGTGTAGAAGAAAATTAACGTACACCCACTGGGCATGGCGCTTTGATCTGAAAGCGTCGACGGTGTGTTGCAGACCGACCCCGGCAGGTAGTGTCTGTCCGTGTCTGAGCCAGGCAGCGCAGGCTGACTGCCCTCCTGTCTTCCGTCACATTTGCAGTTCCCCAGGCAAGGCTTGCAGCAGACCCAGCAGCAGCAACAGACGGCGGCCCTGGTGCGGCAGCTCCAGAAGCAGCTTTCTAGTAAGTACCCCCGCGTTCCAGAGCAGATGGCTCCCAGGAGATTCAAGACAAGCAGAACACACGTGCTGGCTCCTCAGACAGCGCCCTGTCTTCCTTCAGGACCATTTACATCTTCATTTGAGTCCAGGCTGGTTTGGTTTGGGTTTGGGTTTGGTTTAAATGCTCCCTCCCCTTGCCGCTGGAAAGTCCCAAGTTTTTTTTGTTTGTTTTTTGGTTTTTGTTTTGTTTTTGTTTTTGTTTTTTGAGTTCAGTGAAGATGTTTTCCTCTTGCTTCCGTCTGAACCTGGAAATGTTTCTTTTCATTTGGGAGACCCACGTGGAAGTGCAGGTACCCTTTTTATCCAAGCTGGAAGGTTCAGAGACCAACTCGGCCGATGCCCTCAAGTGTGCTGTGAGGGAGCTGGCCTCCCAAAGCCACCTGTAGAGGAAGGCCAGCCCTAGACCTGTCTCCTGGTCACTGGGGCCGTGACTGTTCTTGCTACTGTGCCATCCTGTCCTTCTGATAACAGTGCAGAGAACTCACAGCCTGCTAATGCCGCAAGCAGTAGAGCAGGGCAGTTTGTTCCCAATAATTGGGCCTGCTATGCTGGTGTGATTTTTTTTTTTTAATTGTGCTCTCTCTCTAAAGCGATGCCAACAGCCCATCTCACCACACCTCTTCTAGATGCCGGCAGCGTGCTCTCATGAATCAAATCCTCCCTGTGCTGCTTGACGTCACAGGAGATATTTTTAGAAATGCGAACCAGCCCCCTGTGATGCAAAGAATATTGGCCTAGGAGTTAGGAAGTCTGAATCCCGGTGCTAGCCCTACCACCATTTTCTGGACCATGTACTTTTTCGTTCATGCAGCGAGGAGACTAGTGGGACCGGCAGTTTCTCCTGGGTCTCTGGTTGTGTGCTTTGGAGGTATGGAGTGAAGGCCAGCTAGTCCTAAAGTCAGCTGTGCAACTCTGGTAGGATACTGTCAGGAGGAGGGTCAGTTAGGACTGAGGGGCAACTTGGGTTTGGTCTTAATTTTCCACCTGCTGCCTGTGCCTGTTGATTTCCTCACAGAGGAAATGGCCCTCATGTACCTTGCGTCTCTACTAGGGCATAACCAAGGTCTTTTTTCTTTTTTTTTTTTCCTTTTTCTTTAAAAGTATTTCCCTCGTTTAGCCTCATTTAATTTGTTAAATCATTTAAATTGGTCTTGTTTTCTAACTACTGCTTAACAGGGGTAGTCTATTATATGTGTGGTTAATATTTCATTGTTTTATTTGAGAGTTCATACTTTCACATGGTTAAAGAGAATATAATTTTAAGGCAGAGACAACATGCTTATATTTTAGATTTTTTTCTAGTGTTTAGAAATAAGTACCTGTGATTTTTATGCAGTGGCACTTTTTGGGAGTGTACCTACTCTCTTTCCTGTTTCCCAGAGCTCATGATATGCAGTTTTTTTAATCTGTCATTTATGGAGCACTTTCTTGGACCCAGACACTCTGAATCTACATAGATTAATGCACTTAATTCCTAAACTGCCCCATGAGTGAAGGTATTACCATTCCCATACTATGGACGAGGAAATAGCTAAAGAAAAGGGAGATTGATTGACTCATTTGTCCAAGGTTATTCAGCTAAAAGTAAGAGGCAGAGCTGGGACTCTTGAATTCAGATGGTCCCCTTCCAGAAACTCTGCTCCCTGATATTAGCAGTTATGCCAGCCTTCTTTGTTGAGTGATGGCCACTAAGTTGAGCTCTCACTGTACAACCCAGAGGACTCCTTCTATATCTTAACCCATGTGGACAGAGCCTCTGGACTTGAATAGTCCCACCAGAGTTGGGGAAGCAGTAGTTATTTCTAAGTCCCTGTCATTTTTTTGTGCCTACTCTTCTTTAGGTTTTGTGTGTGTGTGTGTGTGCTTGCACACATGTACATATATGTATAGGCAGACACCTGAGTCAACACACGTAGCCACTGTCGCACGTGTAGACACCCTTACACACTTCTCTCTTACATACCTTATATGGCCATTTGTAGAAAATTACCCTGTTTCATGCCACTTCTCTCACTTTACTATAATGTCCGTGTTAAAGTAAAATCTCTGATCTGCTTTTATAAAAGTTAGGGGAACTTTCAGTATTTTACAATACTTAGCGTCCTTTTGTACGTTAGTATGGAGTTGTTCCTTAGTTTAGACTCAGAGACTTTAGAGGGGCTGGTTACTGTCCGAAGGCTTTGTGCCGGCAGGTGTGGGACTCTGAGGTAGAGCCAGTGCCCCTGTGGAATGCATGCAGTTAGGGTATTCAGACCTCACTGCTCAGGTCCCTGGGCTAGCATGCACTCCTTGGCCGGTTTGTCTGTCCTCCTGTTCTTGAGGCTGGTACAGAGAACCGTGGCAAGAGGGTAGCATCTACCTGTGGCATAATTTTGCATCTGCGATTTTATTTGAATTTATTTTTCCCATTAGGTAACCAGCCACAGCAAGGAGTGACTCCCTATGGGCATCCATCACACTTCTGAATCTGGAAGAGGACAAGACATAAAGTTTTATGTTTGCACTGAAAAATAGAAAATCAAATTTAATGCATCAGTCTTTAGAAATGTCCTTTTGTTCTTTCCTTTCTTTGAAGTTTTCTTATTTTGTGCTACATTTCATATAGAGGTATTTAAAACAAAAAGAAAAGGAGGAAGTGTGGTTTGGGGTTTTTTGGTTAAATTCAACCTTAAAGTAGGTATAAAAATGTGGATCATGTGGGCCTACTCCAGGAAGAGCGTGGTAGCAGATCTTTTGAAATTGGTGCTTCTTTTTGGATCTCATAGAAAGAATGAATTATGGTGGATTTAAAATATGTGTTCATTAATGATGAAGTTTGTTGTTTTCTTCTCTCCCCCCCCCCCCCAAACTGTGCTGGACCAAACTACTGATTTGAAAGGCATGTCAGGTCTTGACAGGAGAGTAATCCATTTATTCTTCTTTCACCTGTGATGGTGAAATGGACATCTATTTGCATTGCTCTGATTTGAAATGTTTGTAATTTCATAAGCACTTTATAAACTTTATTCTTATTTATGTAGGATTTTTCTTTGCTTTTGTTGTGGTCAAAAGGTGCTGAAACAGATTGTTGCTTAGTACTTAAACTTCTTAGACCAAGAACTTCAACCCAGGCTTCTGTGAGAGCCACCCTCAGATACATGGAAGCCTCTTAGAAGTAGCTGTACTCGAATTTGTTTTCAGTGGCAAGAGCATTGACCAGAGTCTTTGTGAAGGTACAACATGTTAATTCTAAAGGCCCGAACGAACCACAGTGGAATTGTTCCAATTATTTATTGCCAGATTTGGCAAAAATGACTCTTGGTTCTCCTGAACCTTATGCCAACTTGAGAAAAAACAATCTTGCAGCTGGCCTGAGATTCCACAGTGCTCAAACTTGATGTGGTTTCCAGAGAATCTGGCCCCTGAGTCCAGAAGGCTCTGGTTTTCATAAAGATGTATTTGCTGTTTATTTTGTATGGTAAGTATTTGCTATTTTGAATTTAATTATTAATGTTGGTGTCAGTCTTGGTTGTGTATTGCATATACTGTATTTATAAATTGGTGCAAAAAGCACAAGTAAATTATACATCAAATTTATTATAAAGAAATAGTAACTATTTTAACTTTGTTCAAGTATGTGGTAATTTGCTCCTATTAGAGTAAAAAATACAGTAAATTATTATCAGTTTGTGTAACTTAAGAGTATTCCATATAATATTTTTTTAGATTTAGATGCATAAAATTTTGAATGTGAAAATTGCAGGGCATTTTAAAACATGTGGGGGATATTTTCCCATGTTTTGTGTTAATTCATTTTCTTTTGCCATATGATTTTACAAGTAATGTAGTTGAGCATACTGTGAATAGATTTGTCTATAATGAGCAAACCATGTAGAACTACTTTTTTAAAATGTAGCTAGTATGACTTTAGATCATTTCTTTTGCAAATCATTATATAAATAATTTATATCTTCCTAGGTGAGTTACTCATTGCAAAGTTTGACTCATGCAAACGACCTCAAATACATGTCCGCTTACTTTTGCTGTGGCAGCATCCATGTGAACTGCTTTGTACACTGTGAAATAGTTCACTCCAGCCTGCTCATTTCATGTTTACTCTGGGCTGGAAAAGACTTTGCCAAAACATTCAAGACCATTCTTTTCACGAAATTATAACATACTTTGCTTTCAGAAGACAGATCTTTACATTTCAGCTGGTTTTGTATATCAGGTTTTGGTTTTTTTTCCCTCTTGAGAATCCTACATAGAGTCCATGAAGTTATTTTTCTTCCAAGTAATCTATCCATATGTTGATTGCCTTGGCAAAACAACCGAAATGTGAATGTTGTGCCTAGTGAGTGAGTCCTGTTCTGTCCTGATTTCCTTTGGAAGAATTATTGGGATCTAAAATGCCAGTTTTTAGTTTGAACCATATATTTTTATAGCTCAGTATTGCAAACAGCAGTCATATCGTTTCAAGAACGAGTGTGATAATTGCATAGCATTCATATGCACTTTATAGTTTGCATAAGGTAGTGAAATTAATTTATTAATAATCATTTTGCACATGAAAGCTGTGGGGTATACTTTTTTTCTTGTTGTGTCCTTTTCTTTTCCGGTGACAAAGCCAAGTCATGGTAAGGCTCTATAGTTCAGATTCTATGGAAAGTTGAGGAAGAACCTAGGACTGGCTTACCCCTGTGCATTATAAAGAGAATGACTGGAATTTTTATAATCTAGTCTTAGCATATTTCCTTCCACTTAATCCCACATCCTAAGAGGTTTCTTTCTTAGCAAGTGCATTAATTTGCATTAAAATGATCACGAGGGAAAACCCTATCCTTTGACAGAACCTGGTAATTTGCTTTGTAAGACAGGAAATTATCCTAGGAGAAGATGGAGACCTCCCTTTCCCTTAAAAATAAGACTTTAAAAATTGAATGTAATTGGGCATCAGAATCCCTTAGACATACCTGTTTACACTCTAGTCTCATTCCTAATAGCTTCCATTTGTCATTCTTATTTACTCCTTTTGGCCCGGCAGTGGAAGGAGATCACAGTGAGAATGAGTATCCTTTGACCTCTTGTGGCCACAGGGTACCAGCATCCGAGATAGTAGCAGTCAGGTCACCTCTTAGGTGGAGCCAGCTGAAAGTTGGTGTGATGAAAACACAATGAAGTAAGCTCCCCTGTGTCTCAGACCATCAGCAGGGGCTAACAGCTGTTTTGTGTGCTGAGAGATCCGAGCGAGACCTATGGCATTTTTTTTTTCCACTTTAAATAACTGGCAGATATTTGAATGAATTCTGGATAAATTACACTGGAACATCCCAGCCTCTAGAATTAGAAAAGATGACTCATAATGTCCCCCAAATCAATTCACGTTGAATTACAAAAAGCAACATTTTGTGTAGATTTGATCAAATTTTAAGTACAATGAAACTTCATTATATGTATTTATGTATTAGATTTAGATTTTCCTCTTCCATAAAGGATTATCCCTTAATAAGTTCATAAAGCAATGGTTCCTTCTCAGAATATTTTCCTTATAAAAAGTTCCAAACCAAGGATGCCTGTGTTAGATTTTGAAGTGATGAAGTTTCATTGTATTTTTAATGAAGCCTTTTTAATGAGTTTATTTCAATAACAAAGTAATCAACCCCCTTTTCACTTTTTATGATGTGTAGGTGTTAAGTTGCTTTTTACATGTATTTTAAACACAGTTATTAAAACATTTTTGTATTCCCAATCAATGAAAATTTTCAGTGTACACAAAACCGAATCCTAGTCAAAACCGTTCAGAGCTTATTTTCTCTAGGTTTTACTAAAATATTTCTAAGTCAGCCACAAAATATCTGTACATCAAAATTGTAAATTTACAATCAAGACTGCAAATTTAATCTTTCCCATTGTCTCTCTTCTCAGTGCCATGCTTGTAACATTGCTAGAAAGTGGACACTAGGCAACTGGTAGTGAAAGAACAAAGTCCATTCTTTAATGAAGAATTCAGATACATTAGCCATTTGTTCTTTTATGGTGGACAGTTTTACCTTAATGTTCATTGTTATTTGTTGGCAAAATAAAAGTGCCTTAAGTTAAAAGTTTGTTTGGAGATCAATTAACAAATCACTATCAGTCATATTGCATTTATTTACAAGTCTTTTTCTTTTTTTATTTTGCATGTCCATTATAAATTTAATATTGTAAATGTACTCAAATTCATTTACATGCCTATGGCTGCCTTTGATTAAACTTCTTCCAAAAAATAAACTCTGTCCAGATGTTGACTTTGTTCAATTTTTATTATTTCATGTCAGATGACCTGAACATACGTTGTTGCGTAATCACTACCAAGTGGATTCCTCGCTGTGCATTTGTAGATCCCAGAATCTGAAGTTTGGGGATTCTGAATGATGAGGGTACCTTGGGGGTGAAACGGCTCAAGTCCATGAGTCCCCCCTTTATTTGCCATTGAGAGCAAGGAGTGGTCCGGCCGCTCCCATGTAATTTCTGGCTTGGGGACTCCCAGGGCCACACATCGGAGCTGAACGGGTGCTCCTGTCCTTGTGAGAATGCTCCTGGGTAGGCGATTTGTAATTCGGGGTGGGTAGGCTACAACCATTACTGGAATGGTAATCAGTGCATGGCCAATGCTATTTTGAGCCATACAAATATAGTTTCCTCTGTCATAAGCTGTTGCTTCTTTAATGACTAAGGTGCCATTTTCATGCAATATGTATTTTCCACTACCTTGAGGTCTATCTATTATAGAACCGCTTGGTGTAGTCCATTTGATATTTGGCTTAGGGCTTCCATCAGACACACAGTGCAGTGATAGGGATTCTCCACTGATACAGTAAACTGTTCCTAGCGCGTAAGAAAGAATCACTGGCTTCTGGCCAATTTCTAACACAATTAATTTTTCAATGTAGCCGACTTTATTTCTTGCTGCACACCGGTATTTTCCTGCATCATCCCGAGTTGTTTTAGAAATGATGAAAGAACCATTGCTTGCTATCAGATACTGAGAAATTTGCGGCTCATTGGGAAATCTTGTGCCATTTGGTAAAATCCAGATTATTTCAGGTGGTGGGTTTCCGTCAACAGAACAATTCAATGCTGTGGACTTTCCAAGCTGGGCAACTGTTTTTTCATTAAATGGATTTCTGAATGTTGGTCGTCTTAGCATTTCCAGTACTTCTAACCGTACCACCAGCACGCTCTCTCCTCCTTCATTCCGAGCCACACAGATAAAATCTGCCGAGTCTGAAAACCTCACATTCCTAATTTCCAAGGTTCCATTTTTATGGACTGTGATTCTGCTTCCATAGTATGGGGCCGTGAGGAAAATATTATCTGGCATGATCCACATGACTTGAGGAGATGGTGTTCCTTCAGCTCTGCAGTCAAAGTGTTTTTTGGAATGCCTCACGGCTGTGGCTTTAATGACTGTTCTGTTTGTATACAGACCGTTGATTAATGGAGGTTTGGAGACAACATCCAGTTTGTACATTTTTGTGTCATCCCCACTGGGATTTCGGGCCACACACACATACTCTCCGGAATCGAGCAGTTTCACTTTGTTGATGGACAAAGACCCGTTCGCATGAAATGTGTACCTATCCTTAGAGAATGAAATCACGTCATGGGAAGGCAGCAACCAAAATATTTTTGGTTTGGGTTCACCGATGACCTCACAGTCAAGGACCACTGTGTCTCCAGCCTTGATTCTCCTGTGGGTCTTGTAACCCTGCCTGATCCGTGGGGCAGCTGTTATTACTGTTAGGTGCACCTTCATTTCATCCTTCCCCAGAGTGTTCTGGGCATAGCAAGTATAATCTCCTTCCTCTGCTATCCCAACTTTGTTGAAGTATAAGGTTCCATTGTCAAAAAGGGTATACCTCCTGGTCCTGCGGCCACTGTCATCGGCTTGCATTGCATTGTTTATCATTGTTCCATCAGGCAAACTCCAAGAAATCTCAGGCAATGGGGAGCCAGAAGCCTCGCAATCAACTTGGAAATCTTTCCCATGGAATACTTGCTTTTTAAAATGGTGCTTGTGGTCAATTTTGGCTGGTTTCAGTCGGAGGCTCACATGCATCAGTATCAGATCGTCCCCCATTTTGTTTCTGGCCACACACAAGTAGTCACCACCGTCTTTTTCTGTTATTGATCCAATAAACAAGGATCCATTTGGGTAGACATGGATGCGGCTGCCCATTCTAAGGAGAGAAGAGATGGATTTGAGTGTGCAGCTATTAGCAAGGGGTGAGGGGAGTTGTCTTTATTTACATAGGATTAGCTTTATGGACATTTTCTTAAACTGTTGCAATAAAATTAAAATCAGTACTAGCTTATTTACTGTCTCCTAAACCATTTTCTGAGAAAGAAAATTATCTAACTGAACAGTTAAAATTTAGTGAAATGAAACTCCTTTACAATGGTGATTTGAAAGATACAATGCTGAGAATGCTAGAAATATTGGATACCTTAGGACTTTCTTGACCATTTTACATATCAAATGATTGTTTTGTGATATGTCAGTAAAGAACTTCCATGTATACTTGGCTCAGAAAAGATGCCAGGTTATATTTTTTAAAAAGGTTAGTAACAAAATATAATTATTTGGTTACAAAATAAGTTATACTTTGCCATGAAGAGAGGAAGTGCCAATGTAAGACTCATTAGAAGCCTGCTGTTTCATCTGTCCTTTGCAGGCAGCTGTAAAGTGATCTCTGCATTTTGTCAAGCTGTGCGCTACCTTTTTCTCCCTGAAGTTATTACGCAGCATGCCGTTACCACAGTGAGCCGCCAGATGGCACATCTTTCCTGCTAAAACCAGATTTAGCTTTTCAGAAAGACCAGTGGAAAATGAATTGCTGTTAAAACCGGGATCAAGAATACCCATAAGGGAACATCTATATATGTTTTTCTTCTTATTTTTTGGCAGTGTGATAAGCAGGTAAGTGAAACCAGAGAGGAAAAGGTGGATAGGATAGCAGCTAATCAAGTCAAACAGCCCAAGTCACTTTTCATTCTCAGCAAACAAGTATGGAGAGTATTGTGTGGTACATTACAAAAGGTGCTGTTATTTTTAAATCTTCAAGTAGTTCCTCACTATACATCTGGAAATACTTTACTTAGAGAGCCTTAGTATTTAGATGCTTAGATAGCCTTAGTAACTTGCCTCAGCTCTCAGGGCTGTTCTCAAATGCTTTATAAAAGCACTGATTCTCAAACTTGGATGTATATGAAAATCATTTATGGAGTATAAAACGAGTCCCACCTCCAGAATTTGACTTAATTGGCGTGGAGTGTGGCCTAGTCATCAGGACTCAGTTTTCCAGTGATTCTCATGTGCAGCCAAATCTGAGAACCACTGCTCCCAGCCTTGGCTCTCACAAACAGTTCTCTCATCCCATGCATCAGAATCACATGGCGCCTGCCTCATGTAAGATGCAGATTTCCTGGCTTCGCTTTTCAGAGATTCTGATTCACGAGATCTGGCCAGGGATCTGGGAACCCACTGAGTAACAAACGTCCCAGGTGACCGTGACTCTTACGAACAATAAAATTTGAGAACCAGTCTCCTATTGTAGTGGCACTAAAATCACCTGGAAGCTTTTAAGAACACAGATTGCCTGTTAAGAGAGAATTGGTTTCTGATTCACTGAGTTCTCAGGCAACGCTAATGCTACTGGCAGGGGGACTGCATTGTTTGAAAACCTTTGATTTAGAGTGACCTTGTCCCGCCCCCAAATCTGATGCATCTGGAGGTGGTAATATATAAGAAGAGATTATAGCTGTTTCTTTTTATAAAGTGATGTTTTTAAGAGAAAATTTACTTTTCCAAAGTAGAGTGTTCCCCAAGTAAAAGAAAGCATCTGTAGTCCTTCTAAAGCAATGCTTCTCAGACTTTATTAAGCATGTGATTCATCTGGGTATCTTTTTAAAGTGCAAATTCTGACTCAGCAAGTCTGGGGTGGGACCTGAGGTTCTGCTCTTGTAACAAGCTCTTTGGTTCTGAAGAAGAGGAAACCATTCTGTGCTGAAACAGGTCACATATGTCGAAAGTACCAGAGATAGACTGGTGGTGTTCTGAGTCTGAGACCATTTAAAAACCCAGAAAAAGCTTTTTGGTTCAGGTGACAAGTAGGCTTTAAGAAAGGGACAGGGTTTTGCTTATTCTGGTCATGGTGGGGTATGCAGAAACGCATAGCTGTAATGCATGTTTTTGCATTTTTAGAATCTAAAATTCAAATGTTAGAAGCTACAAAATGGAAACAGCAAGGACTTTCTTTTTCTTGCAGTAAATGGCCCCTTTTATTTCAGTTGATATATCTAAAGCTTCTAAGTAAAGAATATTCTTGCCTTTTTGAGGCTAGTGGCAAAATAATAATTGAGGTGTTCAGTTAGTAAACAAGTTGAATTATAAAAGAAAAAAATGCCAGTACCTCTGGTGGGCCCATGGTAGCATCTGTGATCTTTATTTTTTAAGATTTATTTATTTGAGAGAGAGAGAACCTCAAGCAGACGTCCCCCTGAGCACAGAACCTGACGTGGGCTCGATCCCACGACCCCAAGAGCATGACCCAAGTAGAAATCAAGAGTTAGCCACTCAACCAACCAAGCCACCAGGTACCCCATCTGTGATCTTTATACACTCTGTTGCCTCTTCCACAATTTGAACAATCTGTGTCCCATAAATACTTCCCCAAACAAAATATAAACAACCTACTTAATTTCTTTGCTGTTTACCTCTAAAGGATCTGTTGGAATACCTGGTTAAGATTTATTCTGAGATATTAATAATGTGTTTTGAAACACTCTCCAGACTTCCTTTGGGTTAACTTTTTTTTTTTAAGATTTTATTTATTTATAAACACAGAGAGAGAGTGAGGGCAGGAACACAAGCAGGGACAGTGGGAGAGGGAGAAGCAGGCTTCCCGCGGAGCAGGGAGCCAGGCGTGGGGCTCGATCCCAGGACCCTGGGATCGTGACCTGAGCCGAACGCAGACGCTTGACGACTGAGCCACCCAGGGGCCCTGGGTTAACTTTTTAAAACATTCCTTAAATCTTTTCATGCCTCTTGATAAAAGATTTCCATTTTCCAAAACTGACTTAAATCTAGTAAGTGTTTTAGACCTTTTCCTTAACAACCTAAATTTTGAACTTTATCTGTTATTCACATCACAAGTGTAATGCCTTCTATACTTCCTGCATTGTGGTTTTTGCATGGGTAGTGGAAATTGTTTTCAAAATTACACAGAACCTTGATTGCATTACAAAATTCCCTCCTCTTTCTGGATAGAGAAATTATAAATACCTTTCCACAGTTACCATTTTAAAGCTGTCACAAGTATGACAGCAAATGAGATTGTTAGTCTGCTTTTAACTATGTAAATTCAGTAAGAATTGAATAGCTGGCTGGTAGAGTTAAGCACGTAAGAAGCTTCATTTTTATATGTAACGTTAACCTCAAAAGGATTAGGTCTCTTTAGAAAGACTTTTATGTGCAGAGTCTATGAGCTCTCTAAATCTGCTGCTGACCTCACTGTATCACTTTTTCCATTTCAGAAATTGTACAGCTAAATAGATAAAGAAGACAATCTCAACACAAAGGTATGGTTTACCTGTGCCACTGGTCGACAACAGCCTTGGATGGTAGCCTCCAGATTATTTTGGGTTTGGGTTCCCCAATGGCTGAGCAGTTCAGTAGTAATTTGTCCCCAAAATTCACCTCAGTCCACTTCTGGGATGCAGATTCTATCCTGGGGATGGTTTCTCGCTCTTCCACTGTAAGAATTACCACTCTTCTTTCTGAGCCAGTGGAGCTGGTAGCAATGCATTCATAAGTGCCCCTGTCTGAAGAGTCTACATTTCTTATATACAGAGTCCCATTTGAAAGTAACAACAACTTGGAATTTATAAACTGCAGTGGTTTCACTTCAGTGCCATCAGAGAGGACCCAGTGAACACTGGGCTGAGGAGTTCCTTTGGCAGTACAGGGCAATTTCAAACTTTCACCCCAAGTCCCTACAATGACTTGCCTCTTTTGCTCTAGAATAACAGGTGGGGCTGCAATGACTTGTATTTTGACCAGCAGTGAATCCTGGCCAGCTGAGTTGCTGGCCATGCATTTGTAAAAGCCCCGGTCATAAATGCTGAGACTGTGGATGACCAGTGTTCCATCAGATGTCACCAGGGCCTGCCTATTCCCCTCAGATGATTCTGAAACCACCGTTTGGTTTGCGAGAACCCAGGAAATTGTAGGACTTGGTCTACCTTCAGCTCTGCATGTCAATTCCACAGTGCTTCCAGAGTGGACTGTGATCTCTTTGGTACGTCTATCCAGGATCCTGGGGGGATAGGAAACCACGGACAACATGACATGAAGGTGGTCAGTGCCAAGTGGATTGGATGCTGAGCACAGGTACTGTCCGCGGTCCTGAATGTCCACCCTCTGTATGGACAGGGTGCCATTGGGCAGCACCTGGAATCTGCTATTCTGTTTCCTTTTAGATATATCAAATCCTGATAAGAAGAAAGAAATTTGTAGTCATGGGTCATCAAAGCTTAAATAGAAAACAAATTGTTTAAGGGAAAGTCTCAAGAGGAAAGCTTTGGGGGGTGCTGTTAGGCTACTGAGAGCAAATATATTTAAAATTAAAATTAGGACACTTAGTGTTAAGAGTGTTAAAATTATTCACGGAAGCTTATTTCCATAATTTTAATTTAAAAAGCCATATGACTCAACACAATGACCCTTCTCTTTTTCAAATCATATTTCCCTGTATCTACTTTCAAAGCATTACAAAAAAATGTTCTTAATTAACATGTTTTAAAACCTTCCAATGAGCAAAAAAAATTATGCAGCAAATGTCAAATGAGAATATCAATAGTTTCTGTGTCCTAGAGAGATTTGAAACTGGTGTTGATTCTTTGGATGTGTAACCCTGAAACATAACACAATCTTTTCCTTGTTTTATGACTAAACAAGACTAAGTGTAAAAAAACAGTTTCAGATACCTGATGAGACTCTGGTCCAGTGGATGGTGGGCAGGGGATTTCCAACAGCCTCACAAGGAAGAAAGGCATCCGAGTTAGCGGGAACAGTAAAACTTGCTGCTTTTCCTCCAACTATTCTGGGCCTTTCAAATATATTCCTAGACAGAGAATCAAAGGGAAGGCGTTCAGAAGTTGTTATTTTTTGAACTGGTGTCTCATCAAAGCCATTTTTCTTTGCAGACTTCTGAATATCCCAATTTGAAGCATGAGTGGTGTCCTCTGGCAAGCCTGGAGTGGGCAATATGCTCACTACTGGCATTTTGCCTTTTTCAGCAATTTCTGGGTATGACTTGTGCCAGAAGTGGTTTTCTGACCAGGGAGAGAAAGTCAGTTTAGAATTCTGTGGTTTAACTGTTATTAGTGCTGGTGTAGAGGCAGAATGAAACAGATTGGAGTAGATAAAGTGGGTGGTTCCAATTGTGACCTTGACATTTGGGCGAACTCTGGGAGATGTTGCAACCTCTGCTAATTGCTGTGGATTAGCATTGTGCCTAGAGTATTCACGTGGCTTGATCATTGTATTTGTTATCATCCTAAAAATGGGAGTTGCCATGTTGTCTGTGAGATTACTCAAGGGATGGGAGGTGGGAACTGGCACTGGAGCAGCACTGACACTCCGGAATGGGGGCACGGTTGAGTGTCTAATGATTGTGTTCCTAGTTGTGGTGCTCTGGTGTAGTTTGCTGGACAAAGTGATTTCAGAAACAATTCTGCTCTTCAAAGTCTGAGTATTCTCTTGGGGTAGTTCTTTAATTACATCTGTCAGAGTAAGTGTTCTTGGATAAAGACCCATTGTGCTTGAAATTCCTTTTGTGTTTTCTAAGGGAGAATGAGTGAAAGCAAAGATACTGGGCTTGGTTGAAGTTTCAGTTGCAGTTAGATCAGGAGGTATCATAGTAGTGGATGCAGTGAAGCCAGACCTCTGACTGGGAGAGGAGTATGGGTCATTCCTCTTCCTCTGAGGCTCCTTTTTTCTTTGTATGTTTCGTGTGCTGGGTCTAGCTATTTGGGTTTTACTGATAATGACTGATGCAGGGGCAGTAGGAGGAACTGTCAGCCTGGCTGTCTGCATTGATATGGAATTGTTGGTACTTGATTCTTTGCTTGCGATATTAAGAGGTGTAGGGTAAACTGGTGGAAAGGGCAGCTTTTTCATTGTTGGGAGACTTATAGGACTGTGTGTTTCAGTGATATTTTGGCGAGTTGTAGCTGATGTTATAGATGGAATTTGCATCACACTTGTTGAGAGTGTTGTGAAGTGGAAAGGGAAAACTTTATCTGTGGGTAAAGCAGGAGATATTTTAGTAAGCATTGTGGCTGTGCTTTTTCGTGAGCTAAATTGATGCTGATTCTTTAACCTCTCTTTTTGGACATGGTTATTTACAAAGATTTGATGCCAGGGAATTTTCCTTCTTAAAAATCTTGTAATGGCTGTAGTAGTAGACATAGATGGCTTGGTGGTGGGATCTGGAAGTGGTGATATAAACGTTGAATCTCTTTTAACTTCATTGGTATTAGACACACTTGGGTAGCCATTATTTGTTATAGTTTTTTCCACAGGTAAGGATTTGGGGGCATGAGTCATAACTGCATCCGTTGGAGTCACTTGGGTACTTTCAGCACTGAAATATTTTATTGTGGGTATTGTTTTCTCAATATTTACATTTGGTTTGTTCTCAAATAGTAATGATGGATTGTAGACTAGAGTTGTAGACTCTTCTTCTGTGACTTTGGAAGTTTCAGCTTTGGTGAGCATGATAGGGGAAGAACTTGGAAAAGACAATGCTGCTGCAGCAGTGGTGAGCTTTTCCCCGGGAGAACAGGATGGGCACACCACATTGACCTTTGTGGCTGAAAATGCAGTAGTGCTTTCTTCAGAAGAAACTCTGAATGTTGGTCTCACAAAGCCATATCTGTGTTGTCGAAGAATTGGAGTTCTATATGGGCTGGTAATTCGACCCCTACCCCAAATTTTCCTCCGTCTTCCAAAGCGCCTAGATGTTAGTGGGATGTTAGTTGTACTATTTCTAGGACTCTGTGACTGAGAATGAGCAGCAGTGTATGGGCCTGAAGGTATCTCAGAGATGCTAAGCTTTTGAGTAATGTATGGATAGAGGTGATTGCTCCTGGGGTCACTGACTCCTGTTACAGATGTCTGATGACTATTTGTGGCATTTACTGACCCTAAGAATATATCAGCTTTGCTGTTAGCACTACTCAGCATTTTGATATTGGCATCTTTGCTCATAGTCCCCACTGCTTTTGGGACCGTACTTTGTAAATGCTCTCTTTTCCTCCCAGTGTTGTCAGCTTCCTGAAATTGCATTGCTTCAGGTAAGAGAGGAAAGATAGTAGAGAAATTTTCATTGGTTGTGCCTTGCATTTTGCTTGATAATGTTGGGTTGATATGCTTTGACATGGCTGTAGTTTTAATAGGAGATGGCTTGAAATCTATTGGTTTTTCAGGTGGTAGGATTTGTGGACCCACAACTGGAGAGACTTCAGTGACAGCAGTTACATTTGTCACAGGGCTATCAGGTATTTTTCTGGAATTGGCAATCAGTGTCCTTGCCAGAACACTAGGAGCCTCAGTTGCCAGGGCCATCAGTTCCTCATCTGGAGGGAGCATGCCTGAAGAGTCTATTTCCTCCCCAGGTATCTTTAGGAGTTGGGTGACCACTGAAGGGGGCCTTGCCGTGGTAGTTTCTTGCTTCTCTGGCATAGTGTTCTTTTTAGCTTTCTCCAAAAGTGCTGCCCAGTGTCCTGGGTCAATTCTCCGAGCAGAGGAAGGGAAGGGCCTCCTGTGCTCTCTAAAATGTCGATTTGGTGAATCTCCTCGCCGCCGGTGTATTGACTCACGATAGTTGTGCTTTTTACTTGTGCTCAAGACTTGTTTTCCAGTCTCAGCTCCCAGTGGAGCAGATGTAGGGAGTTGCACAGCTGGTGGGTCCATAAGATGAGCAATGGGATTGGGCTCAAGTCCAGATCCATCTGTTTCTACATTTTGCTCTACTGGCCTTTGCCCTTCTGTTTTGACTGAAACTTGGTTAATCAAAAAGTCGACCCCTGATGGGTTGGCTGCTACACAACAATAATAACCTTGGTTTTTTTGGGTGACCTGTAATATTCTTAGTGTGCCATTGTTAAGAATTTGCTGGTCTCTGGAGGACTGATAAAACACAGTGTTTCCTGGAAGAACCCAGCTAACAGAGGCATCTGGGATACCAGAAGAATGGCATGGAAGGTCAAGTGTTTCTCCAATGAAAACTGTATAATGAGCCC
The DNA here is from genome assembly GCF_004348235.1 of Phoca vitulina. Classification (NCBI taxonomy): domain Eukaryota; kingdom Metazoa; phylum Chordata; class Mammalia; order Carnivora; family Phocidae; genus Phoca; species Phoca vitulina. The sequence continues at coordinate 7,186,160 of NW_022589713.1, read as the reverse complement.
CATTTTCATGATAGGCTTCTATGGAGGGCTCTACCACAGTAATTCTATAGGTGAGAATGTCTGCGTCATCATAGTTGGTGCTTATGCAGTGGTATATGCCTGTGTCAAAACCGTCAGCCATCTGGAGTTCTAGTTTTCCATTTCTGTCTATTAGGATTCGTCCATCCTCACTAACATAAGGGGCTCTCACTTTACTCCCATCAACCAGAAGCCACTCCAAATGTGGGGTCGGGTCTCCTTGGCCTGGGCATTCTAGGCTAATGGTCCCACCAATCAAAACAGTGCGTTCCAGCTTAGTATTATTATCTCTGGAAATCATGGTCCATTTATGTTTCACTGGCCTTATTTCTGCCCTTGGTAAAGTGACTTGAACATCACTGGCATACTGGATGTGCAATGTACTGAGTGTGCTGGCAGTTCTATTTAGCTGCAAGGAGATTTGGTCTTGCATTAACCAAGGGGGATCTATTGTGAGTTCAGCCTCTATGTCGGTAAAGATGTCTTCAGGTTTAGGAGCCACCTGTTTATATTTGTAGCTGCGTTGTGGTGTTTCAGTGAGCAAGTGGCTCCTTTCTAGAATCAGAGGAGAATCACTGTACAAAGCCAGAACTTGCCACACTCGCTGAATGTGATTGTTATCTATGTTACACACCAGAAATGTTGAAAATGATGTATTTAGCATGATATAGTCATTTTCTTCAGTGAATGCAGTGGATGATGTCTTTGAGGGTTTTTGGATACTGCAGACCATGTTAGCTTCATTTCCAAACTGATCTGTCATATTCAAAGTGATGGAGCCAAGGGGTGCCATGAAATCTTGGGGAGAGATGGACATAGGACTGCTGTCTTCCAGAACAGTGAGGCTCTTTAATTTCAGGGATGGGTCGATGGTTGGCTTGGCACACAGGAAAGCTGCAGCTGGGACCATAGCTAAGGGCGTGCCTTTAGAGGTCCTGGGGTTCATGCAAAGTGGACATTGCTGAGGACTGGAAGGACTTCTGTCTTTTTTGCATTTTATTATATCTAGGAAAAATGACAATTGAGTTATTGCCAGTTGTGGCCTCTTTACATTTGAACATTTTAAAGAAATAGCTTTTGCTAAAATTTGGAAGAACAATTTGGAAATTTTAGTGTATAATAGGAAGTTTCCTACTTTTTTGTCTTTAGGTTGATTTCTAAAAAGATATTGTCTATATACCCTGCCACAGTATTATATCCATGGTCACAAGGATTTTTGTCTGTCTTGTTGACTGCTTTATTTCCAGTACCTAGCAAGTGCCTGATATATATTTGGTACTCAGAAATATTACCTAAAAGAATAATTTCCTTATATAGGGAAATAAAATAATAAGCTTATGTTTCCCACTTTTTACTAAAAGTAGTTCAGTTCTATTTCCTCATTTTAATGTTTGAAGGGTCATAGAACTTCATTGTCCTTTAAAAGATTAACTGTTTGGTAGAATTCACAAACAGCTTAAGAAGAGTTAATACCTATTCTCCTCAACTATTCCAAAATACAGAAGAGGAAGGAAGGTTTCCAAACACATTCTATGAGGCCAGCATTACCCTGATACCAAAACCAGACAAAGACACCACAAAACAAGAAAACTAAAGGCCAACATCCTTGATGAATATACATGTAAAAATCCTCAACAAAATATTAGCAAACTGCATTTAACAATACATTAAAAGGACCATTCACCATGATCAAATGGGATTTATTGTGGGGACACAAAGATGGTTCAATATTCACAAATCAATGTGATAAACTACATCAACAAAGGATTAAAATCATAGGGTCGTCTCAACAGATGAATAGGAAAAATTTGACAAAATTCAACATCTGTTCATGATAAAAGCTATCAACAAAGTGGGTTTAGAGGACACCTACTTCAACAGAATAAAGGCCAAATATGACAAACACACAGCTAACATCTTCCTGGTGAAAAACTGAGAGCTATCCTCTAAGATCAGGAGCAAGACTAGGATGTCCACTCTCACCACTTTTATTCAACATAGTACTCTTCAGAAGTCCTACTTGCAGCAGTCCCACAAGAAAAAGAAATAAAAGGCATCCAGATTGATGTGGAAGAATGAAAACTGTCACTGTTTGCAGATGACATGACACTGTATGTAAGAAATCTTAAAAACTACACGAAAAAACTGTTAGAAATGACGAATTCAATAAAGTCACAGGATACAAAATAAACATACAGAAATCGGTTGCATTTCTATACACTAATAATGAACAGATGAAAGAGAACTTAAGAAAACAATCCCATTTACAATTGCATCAGAAATAATAAAACACCAAAGATGTGAAAAATCTATACTCTGAGAACTATAAAACATTGACAAAAGAAACTGAAGGCAACATAAACAAATATAAAGATATTCCATGCTCATGGATTGGAAGAATTAATTAAAATGTCTGTACTAACCAAAGCAATCTACAGATTTAATATAATCCCTATCAAAATACCCACATTTTTCACAAAGCTGAAACATATATTACTATATTCATATGTTACCACAAAGATCCCAAATTGCCAAAGCAATCTTAAGATAAACAAAGCTGCAGGTATTACAATCCCAGATATCAAGATACACCACAAAGCCATAGTAATCAAAACAGAATGGTACTGGCACTAAAACAGACACATAGATCAATGGAACAGAATAGTTCAGAAATAAACCTATACTTACATAGTCAATTAATGTATAACAAAGGAGGCAGGAATATACAGTGGGGAAAAGACAGACTCTTCAATAAATGGTGCTGTCAAAATTGGACAGCTACATGCAAAAGAATGAAACTAGACCACTTTCTTACATAATACACAAAAATAAACTTGAAATGGATTAAAGACCTACATGTGAGACCTGAAACCATAAAAATCCTAGAAGGGAGCACAGGCAGTAATGTATCTGACATTGACCATCGAAACCCTTCTCTAGATATGTCTCCTTGCGTAAGGAAAACAAAAGCAAAAATAAACTATTGGGACTACACCAAAATAAAAAGCTTTTGCACAGTGAAGGAAATCGTCAACAAAAAGACAACCTACTGAAAGAAGGTATTTGCAAATGATACATCCAATAACTAGTTAGTATCCAAACTATATAAAGGACTTCTACAACTAAACACCAAAAAACAAAAACCCCAAGCAATTTGATTTAAAAATGGGCAAAGGACATGAATACATTTTTTTTTTTCAAAAAAGACATACAGATGGCTAATAGACACATGAAAAGATGCTCAACATCACTTGTCATCAGGGAAATGCAAATCAAAACCACAATGAGAGATCATCTTACACTATCAGATGGCTAAAATAAAAACGACAAGAAATAAGTGTTGGCAAGGGTATGGAGAAAAAGGAACCCTCATGCACTATTGGTGGGAATGTAAATTGGTGCAGCCACTGTGGAAAACAGTATGGAGGTTCCTCAAAAAATAAAAAAAATAGAAATACCAATGGTCTAATAATTCCACTACTGGGTATTTACCCAAAGAATATAAAAATACTAATCTGAAAAGATAGATGCACCCCTATGTTTATTGCAACATTATTTACAATAGCCAAGATTTGGAAGTAACCTAAGTGTCTATCAATAGAGGAATGGATAAGGAAGATGTGGTATGTATATATATTGGAATATTAGCAAAAAAAAAAAGAAAAAGAAAAAGAAAAAGAAAAAAAGGATGAGATTGTGCCGTTTGTGACAACAGGGATGGACTCCAAACCCTTGAGTATGTACTCCAGTGTGACAGGTAGGGCTACCTACAGCTGGCTCAGCATTCTTTGGTAAATTTTAAAATCTAAACCTATGCAGAAAAGGTAGCTGGCAAGCCTGAAAATCCTTGAGTACGCATAAGAGGCTCTTCTTAATCACCCACTTACCAACCAGCTATGACCCTTAACCTACTCATCAGTACCCTGTGTTCAGACCCTACCAAAGCAAAGAACATGGCAGACTTCTGGCTTAATTAAACCTCATCACAGAATTATACTCACATCTTGGTATGCTTACTATTGCTAGCACCTGGACCAGAGTTAGCAGGCCCTGGACATCAGGTATTTTACTTCAGATGCAGATCTTATCATGTTACTTTCATTCTCTCCATCACACAGACATGCTTTCCATTTCTCAACCTGCCATGCCTTATTAGGCTCTGGAATATGCTGTTCCTTCTACTTCCCATCATTTGCCATCTGGCATGCCCTCTTCCATCAATATCTAACTACTTACATCCTTCAGGACCCAGTCACAACACCACTTCTGGGTGGGCTTTCTGCTTTATGTTCTCCTTATACCTTTCACTCCTCCCATCCTACTCCTCACCCATCCACTGTTAGAATGACTAGTTATCTGTCTTCCCACAAGACTATAACATCCATACTTATTTATCTGTATGTCCCTGGCCTCAGCCAATGGATGCCCGGGAAAGATTGGCGGGAGGGATGAAGGTGGGCAAGCAGGCCTAATTCTAAGGTCATATTTCTGCCACTTCTTAACTTGTAACTTGAGATGGGTCTTAAAATTGAAGGTGTTTTACAGTAGCACCTGACCAGCTGTCAGTCTTGAAATGGCTTCCACTATCGCACACGAACACTATCTTAGCTATTTACATTGTTTTCTCTTTAACTGAGTTACATGCACTGTCGGTACCATATATTAAGTTTGCCACTTAAAATATTTATATTAAGGGGCCCCTGGGTGGCTCAGTCGGTTAGATGTCTGACTCTTGGTTTCAGCTCAAGTCCTGATCTCAGGGTCATGAGATCAAGCCTTGCTTCGGGCTCTGTGCTCAGCGCAGAGTCAGCTTGAGATTCTCTCCCTCTGCCCCTCCCCCTGCTCTCTCTCTCTCGCTAAAATAAAATCTTAAAAAAAAAAAAGTTTGCTTTAAGATTACACTATGCTTTGGCACTGAAACAAGAAATTATTAGGTAGGTAAAAAAGGCCTGGAAACAGAAGTTAGACATAAATTTAATATTAGTAAAACAAATGTTTATCAAAGAAATAGCCACCAATCCTTATTTATTTTTAACTTTATTTTGTTATGTTAGTCACCATACATTACATCATTAGTTTTTGATGTAGTGTTCCATGATTCATTGTTTACGTATAACACCTAGTGCTCCATTCAATACGTGCCCTCCTTAATACCCATCACCAGACTAACCCATTCCCCACCCCCCTCCCCTCTAGAACCCTCAGCTTGTTTCTCAGAGTCCATAGTCTCTCATGGTTCGTCTCCCCTCCAATTTCTCCCCCTTCATTTTTCCCTTCCTACTATCTTTTTTTTTTTAAGGGACTTCATCAAGATAAAAAGCTTTTGTACAGCAAAGGAAACAGTCAACAAAACCAAAAGACAACTGACAGAATGGGAGAAGATATTTGCAAATGACATATCAGATAAAGGGCTAGTATCCAAAATCTGTGAAGAACTTATCAAATTCAACACCCAACAAACAACTAATCCAATCAAGAAATGGGCAGAAAACATGAACAGACATTTTTCCAAAGACATCCAAATGGCCAACAGATGCATGAAAAAGTGCTCAACATTGCTCGGCATCAGGGAAATCCAAATCAAAACCTCAGTGAGATACCACTTCACACCAGTCAGAATGGCTAAAATTAACAAGTCAGGAAATGACAGATGTTGGTGAGGATACGGAGAAAGGGGAACCCTCCTACACTGTTGGTGGGAATGCAATCTGGTGCAGCCACTCTGGAAAACAGTATGGAGGTTCCTCAAAAAGTTGAAAACAGAGCTACAAGTCCTTACTTTATAGAGAAACAAGACAATGAGCTTTGTGGAACCTAAGCAGGGACGATACCCACATATAGATAAAGCTGTGTTACACTGGACTACTGAAATATGTGCAAAAGGATTGCCTAGCCCATGCCAGGTGAAGCAACTAAAGACATGAGGAACTGTCACTCTCTTGGAATGGGTGAAAAAAATGTGCAAGCAGAAGTTGATGTGACTCATTCATGAGTCTTATAGGATTATCATTAAGGCATCAGAGTCAAAAGGAGAACACGTAATTATTTAGACAGGACTGAAAGATGTTAGCCCTAATGGGTTTTGCTAATTATATATATATATATATGTGTGTGTGTGTGTGTATAATATATACATACACAATTTGGGGACATATTAAGATCATAGGTGGGTGGCGGACTCATTTGTATTCACCATCAAAATGGTTAATTAATCAAAGCTTAGTTTAACAAAAATTGAGTACCTACTATATTCTAGGCACATTCTAGGAGCTAGATATAAATAAATCAGACATAGGATAAGAAAGGTAAAAGACATTTAATACTAATAAATACAATAAAATGTTTTCCATTCTTGAATGGAATTGTGGGTAACCTGAAAGTGGTGAAATGATGATAGGTGGCCCTTGAACAACTCAGGTTTGAACTGTGTGGGTCCACTTATATGTGAATTTCTTCAATAAATATACTGGAAATTTTTTTTGGAGATTTGTGACAATTTGAAAAACATCGCAGACAAACCACATAGCCTAGAAACATTGAAAAAGTTTAAAAAAAAAGTATGTCACAAATGCATAAAATATGCACAAATCCATTATAAAAAGTTAAAATTTATCAGAACTTATACACACACTTAAAGATGATATGTTGAGAAAAATGTAAGCAAAGGTACAATATTAAATCATAACTGCCTAAAATTAACTGTAGTACATGCTGTACTACCATAATAATTTTGTAGCCACCTCTTACTGCTATTGAGGTGAGCTCAAGTGTTGTATCCATTTAAAAATGCTGTATGACACTAATCATCTACGTGTAATTCATCTCTCCAGTAAATTGTGTACTGCAGTAAAAAGTGATCTCTCATGGTTCTCATGTAGTTTTCATCATGTTTAGTGCAGTATCACAAACCTTGAATAATACCATGGACCCATACAAAGTGCCACTAGTGATGCTGGAAATGCTCCCAAGAAGCAGAGAAAAGTTATGACATTACAAGAAAAAGTTAATATGAGGTTTGCAGCTGCAGTTACCTGCCACTTTAACATAAATGAATCCAGTGTAAGGACCTTTGTAAGAAAAGAAAAGGAAATTCCTGAAACTGTCATGGCAGCTACACCAGCAGGTGTGAAAACCTTGCACTTTTTGCAAAATACCTTTTTATCTTATGTTGAAAAATACAGGATTGCTATAAGAAAGGCATATCTGTAGACTCTAATATGATTCAAGAAAAAAGCAAAGTCATTATATGAAACTTAGAGCAAAAGAAAGGAGAAGGATCTAAACCCAGAGAATTTAATGCCAGCAAAGGATGGTTTGATAATTTTAGAAAGAGATTTGGCTTAAAATATATCAAGATAACAGGAGAAGCAGCTTTCACCATCCAAGAGGGAGCAGATGAGTTTCCAGACACCATCACAAAAATCATTAAGGAGAAAGGATATCTGCCTGAACAGGTTTTTAATGTAGATGAAAGTGTCCTATTCTGGGGGGGAAAAAAAAAAAAAAGGCTATGAAGGACATTTATTAGTAAGGAAGAGAAGGAGGCACCTGGATTTAAGGCAGGAAGGGATAGGCTAACTTCACTGTTGTATGCAAATGTATTTGGGGTTCATGATTAGGACTTCCCTTATTTATAAAGCTGCTAACCCCAGAGCCTTGAAGGGAAATGATAAAACACCAGTTGCCAGTCTTTTGGTTGTACAGCAAAAAGGCCTGGATGATGAGAATATTTTTTCCAAACTGGTTCCATCGATTCTTTGTTCCTGAAGTCAGGAAGTACCTTGCCAGCAAGGGACTGCTTTGTAAAGTTCTTTTAATGTAGGGTAATGCCCCTAGCCACCCAGAACCCTGTGAGTTCAACACCAAAAGCAGCAAAGTGGCTTACTTGCCCCCACAACACATTTCTAATTCATCTTCTAATTCAGGGGGTCCTAAGGGGATCATTAGGCTCACTAATCACAATATTCTATGGAAGAGAACCCCTGATAGAACATCATGAATATCCAGAAGGATTACACCATTGAAAATGCCATTGCGGTTGTAGGAAAAGCCATGGAAGCCATCAAGTCTGAAACGGTAAATTCCTGCTGGAGAAAACCAAGTCCAGATGGTGTGTGGGACTTCAAAAGATTTACCCCAGAGCCAATCAAGGAAATCATGAAAGACTGGATATGGAAAAAAAAAAAAAAAAAGGGATGGGGGAGCAGGTCAGGGAAGTGGTGGTGAAGGGCTTCAAGATATGGATCTTGGAGAAATTCAAGAGCTAATAGATACCACACCAGAGAGATTAACAGAAGATGACTTGATAGAGATTAATGCTTCCAAACCGGTGCCTAATGATGAAGAAGACACAGAGAAAGCAGCGCCAGAAAACAAACTGACCTTAGACAGTCTGGCAGAAGCGTTCCTATTATTCAAAGACTGCCTTTGACTTGCTTTAGGACATGGACCCTTATGTGCTTTGGGCACCAAAACTAAAGCAAATGGTGGAAGAATGACCGGTGCTGTATAGAAACATTTTTAGAAAAATAACAGAGCAAAAAGTCCGACAGAAATGACAAGGTATTACTGTAAAGTTACAGCAAGTGTACATGCCTCTCCTGCCTCCCTTTCTGCCTCCTCCGCTTCTTTGATGCCAAGACCAGTGCCTCATCTTCCTCCCTCATCCATCCAATGTGAAGATGATGAGGGTGAAGACCTAATGATGATCCACTTCCTCATAATGAACAGTAAGTAATTTTCATGCTGTAGAGCCAATGAACTTACCTATGGTGCATGTGTTTGGTGAAAATCCAATAACTGTATAGTAAGAACTGTGTGAGATGCTTTGGTGTTATTGCTTCAGTTTTCGTTATGTCGTATATCAGGTGCAAGACTTGTATGGAAGTGGATAGCATTTCCTTACATAGGCATGCAGTGAGTGATATTTAATATAAAATTAATGTGTTAGTTTACTTACTGTCTCATAACTTTTCTTTCAAAGAATTACAACATACAATATGCCTCTCTCTTGTAATCAGAGAAACAGCATTATCAGCCTCTCAGCACAGGTAAGTGGTTTAAAAAAGAAAAGTTTCCAGTATTGTATTATGAATAAGACTAACACTAAAAATTTTATAATGATTCATTCCTTAGTGTATAGGCTAGGCTACCATAAAGCAATCATATTGTTGCTTCATTATCAAATGCATGTCGTTAAGCGTCTGCCTTCGGCTCGGGTCATGATCCCAGGGTCCTGCGATCCGGCCCCGCATGTGGGCTCCCTGCTCAGCGGGAAGCCTGCTTCTCCCTCTCCCACTCCCCCTGCTTGTGTTCCCTCTCTTGCTGGGTCTCTCTCTGTCAAATAAATAAAATCTTTAAAAAAGGTGAATTTGTTTTTGACATTATCTTTTCATTTTTGATGTCTAGCATTAGTAATACATATAATATCTACAGTGTTTTATATAAGACATTACTGATACAGGTACTGACATAATTTATCTTGTAAGCAGATGGTGTATATTTACAGTATTGATAAATACAGTACAGTGCTGTAAATGTATTTTTCTTATGATTTTCTCAGAAAGCTTTTCTCTAGCTTTATTATAAGAATACAGTATAAAATACATACAAAATATAAAATGTGAGTTAATTGGCCATTTTGTTATCAGTAAGGCTTTCAGTCAACAGTAGGCTATTGGTGGTTAAGTTTGGGGGGATTCAAAAGTTATACATAGATTTTCAACTGTGTTGGGGGTCAACATATTGTTCAGGGGTCAACTAGATTCAAATACAGATAAGGTGAGTGGAAGAGCACCAGGCTTCCCAGAAGGGAAATGCTCCAGGCAGGAGGGCCACAGGGATGAGATAATAAAACAGTGAAGAGTGGGTCTGGGATGGCAGGGGGTGCTGAGGATTGGAAAGGAAGGAAACAAGGCTGAGGCTAGACTAGGAGCTGCTAGGCTAAGGAGCTCAGGCTTTGTTCAGTAGGCCAAGATCAGCAAATTATTTTATGTAAAGGGCCAGATAGTAAAGATTTTAGGTTTGTGGACTATGGGTCTCTGACAGAGCAATTGGACAACAAAGCAGCCACAGAACTAGGCATGACCGTATTCCAATAAAACTCTATTTTCAAAAGCCTTGTAGAGGGCTGTAATTGGCCTGTGGGCTATAATTTGCCAATTCTTTTGGCATCTGTGAAGCTACATTCAGGTGTGGTCACCTCGTAGTTCAGTCTGTCATTCCTCAGACACAAACCTTCTTGAACACTTCATCCTTGAGCTCTTGTTTCTCCCCACTCCAGTCCCTCCTGTCCACTGCTCATAAATTGACCAGCCTCCCAAAACATCTCTGTGTTCAAAGCTTTCACTGTAAAATCTCTTTTGTCTGTAGGATAAAGTACAATCATGGTAGCCTGGCATTCAGTGCTCCCTATGGTGGATTTCAAAACACCCTGCCAGTCTATATTGAGCCTATGCCAGCAAATTGGGCTACTCATTACCCTCTTCATGTAGCTTGTTCTGTCTTCATGTACAAAGCAGTTTCTCCACCCCAAATACATTTTAGAGAGGATTCGACTTTTGAATTTCTGCTTTTCTACTTTCTAGCTGTGTGACCTGGGTGGGTGGCCATGAAAATAATAATGCTTCACATTTATTGAGTGCTTGCTTTGTGCCATACATTGTGCTAAGTACTTTGTATGTATTAATTATTCTTTCCAATTATCATCAACTATATTCTAAATGACTAGCCCAAGACACCCAAATTTCCTAAGCCTCAGTTTCTTCATTTGTAAATGGAGGATTATTGTGAGGATTAAATAGAAAGCATCTAGAACAATGTCAACCACAAACTCAGTACACGTTAACTCCCTGCTAGCTCTTGTATTCCTTCTTTTCCCTTTGATGTATCTTTTATGGCCCAGTCCAATTTTCCTCCTTTTTAATCAAGGCAGAAGTAAATTTTTACTGACTCTGAGCTTTTATGGAACTAAATCTTCAATATAAGTATTTTGATGTTGTTCATTTTAAGCCTTATTGTCTTTTTATGTGTTTAGCATATTTGCCTAAAATATTTGCTCTTTGAGAGCTAAGGTGGTATCTATTGCCCTAAAGTAATTCTCAATGTTCATTAATGTTTTCTGATTTGCTTTTTACCTAAATAACTGACAACACATATACACACGCACATACACACACACACACATATATAAGATATATATGTATATGTATATATATATATATATATATATATAAATATGATGGCAGCAACTTCAAACCTTTTCCACTTTTCCCAAGCTTCTGGCCTTGACCCCATCCTAGGATCCTCCTCAGTCACCTCTCTTGCACCTTCACAGGGGAGGAAAAGCCATCAGATAATAGCTTCCTTTGTCTTTTCTACCAGACCCAGGAGTTCTCTTTTCTCCTTCTCCTAAGGAAAATCCTTCCACCTAGTCTGGATCTCTTGCCCTCCAGTCTTCTCAGGGGACTTGTTCAATGGATGACCTGCCCCTTCTGAAGTGTTGTCACCTTCTCCCTCTTAATCTCTTCTCACCTTGAACATGCTCAAGTCTCTCTCATGCTTGAAGAATCCTGTGTGATTACACATTTCCATCTGGCTGCATCCTCCCTCATTCCCTCACCTCAAGCCAAACCTCTCCAAAAAAGTAGACTGCTCCCTGCCTTCCACCTATCTCTCCCCACACAGCAATCTATCCCCCCCGTCACTCTCTCCAAAGTAACCACCCACCCCTTTGATGCCAAAATCAGTAGGTTCCTTTCAGTCATTATCTTAAAGACTTAATTATTTAATCAGATTTCAACAGTTATTAGTGCATTTGGTTGTCCAGTTCTGTCTCCCCTCCCCTGCAAGAATGTAAGCTCCGTTATGGAGCTGTCTTGTTCATTTTTAGATCCCTGTGTTGTGATCTCTTGTTCATAGTAGGTTTATAATAAGTACTTGTTGACTGAATAGATCTTGCCCTCTTCATGGCAAATTTTACTTTGCCCATCAAAGCACATTTCACACACTGATTATCTGTTTGCTTATCTGTAACCCACCAGAGGATGGTTAGAGCAGAGACAGTGCTCTTGATAGTTTTATCACCAAGCACAGGATCTTGACTAGAACTCCAAAAAAATGTGTATTGACTGAATGACTGAAAGGAAGATAAGAAAAGGGAAGGGTTTTTATGGTGTGGTAAGTAAAGAAGAGTAACACACACAGACATTCCTTATTTCCTAATTTTGCCAGAACATATGGATAGTTGACCTGAAACAATACACAAATAATTCATTAAAGAGAATTCATTACCACTAAGTTATTATTTAGTGTCCATTTTCTCTCCAGCTAAATTACCTTGGCCTCCCCACTTACTGGTAAAAACCTCCAGGCAGGTTTCCTCTAATTAGGACAAAGAAATAAATAGCATATATACCTGGTTTTTCCTGTATCCAGTCAGACAACCATTTTAAATGGCAATCACAGGTCCATGGGTTCCCATGAAGATAAAGGCTTTCCAAATCAGGCATATTGGAAATCATCTCTTGAGGCAGGGAGCTCAGGAAGTTATCAGACAAGTATAGGTACTTAATGAAAGATGTTTTAAATATCTGGAGGTATTTCAAAGAGACAAATGTATCTGGATGAAGCTTAGTGAGCTGATTTCCTTCCAGGTGCACCAGTCGGAGAAAGGTGAGTCCATAAAAAACCTCTGGGTTTATAAACTCAATATTGTTGTGGTCCATATGTAACCGTGTCAAGCTCCTGAGGCCATAAAAAGTATCTTTCTGAAGTTTTCGGATTTTGTTATAGCTCATTTTTAAGACCTAAGAATAAAAAATAAAAAAACACAAAAAAACCCCATTTAGTTTGTCAAAGAAATTTTCACAAGAGGGAAAAGTGTATCAATAATAAAACATGTTGGAATTAATCCAGTGCAGCATGTGTATCTTGCTTGAATCCTAATTCAAACAAATTAGTTGCAAATTAAATATGAGAATATCAGGGAAATTAGAATACTCATGATAATATTAAGGAATTATTGCTAAAATTTATATATTAATTTTTTGTTTTTTTTTAAAAGATTCCTTAACTCTGAGACATATATGAAGTACCTGCAGATAAAACATTAAGATATCTTATTTCTTTGAAAACAATGCAATGAAGTAAAAAAAAGTACTGGGTAAAAATACAGGTGAAACAAGATCTGTTATGTCTTGGTAACTATTGAAACTGGATGATGACATTTTGGGATTTATTATACTATTCTTTTTACTTTCCCTAAGTTTTTAAAAATTGTCTTGATATTTCAAGGAAATTTAAGATTTCTTAAACCTGAATTTTTCATAAGAAAGAAATATATTGAATTCATCTGTCACATTTGTAACAGTGTTATTGAGATATAATTCACAGGCCATAAAATTCACCTCTCTAAAGTATAAATTAAGTGGTTTTTAGTACATTAATCGTGGTGCAACCATCTCCACTAAATTTAGAAAGTTTTCATCGCCCCAAAATCAAAACTGCCATCACCCCAAAATCAAAACTGCTGCCATTGGCAGTCATTCCCCACCTTCTGCCTAGCCCTAGAAAACCACTAATTTATTTTGTTTCTGTGGATTTGCATATTCTGGACATTTAATGTAAATGGAGTCATACAGTATGTAGCCTTCTGTGTCTTGCTTTTTTAAATTTGCCTAATCTTTTCAATACCCATCCCTGTTGTAGAATTATTAGCCCTTCATTCCTTTTTATTGCAGAACAATATTCCATGTGTACATATAACATTTTGCTTATCCACTTATCAGTGGTGGACATTTGGGGTGTTTGCCACTTTTTCGTTCTTATGAGGAATATGATTTTGATTGATTTCGCATTAAAATCAAAATAACTTTTGAATATTTCAATAGCATGTGGGTATTCTTCAGTTTCGTCTCCACTTATTAGTTGAACATACACCTTCTCCCAAAAAGAAGAGAGAAAGAAATGCTAGTAAAAACAATGATTTCTTTTTTTTTTTTTTTTTAAGATTTATTTATTTGGGAGAGAGAGAGCACAGGGAGAGGGAGAGGGAGAAGCAGGCTCCCCACTGAGCAGGGAGCCCGACGTGGGGCTCCATCCCAGGACCCTGGGATCATGACCTGAGCCGAAGGCAGACGCTTAACTGACTGAGCCACCCAAGCACCCCACAATGATTTCTTTTCATTTTTTTTTTCCTGATTTGGCCTAAGATATAACTTTTGTTCAAGAATGCTTTTCTGGAATGCCAAGTTCCCTAATAAGCAAAGAAAAACTGACAACATAGAAAAGCTTTGACCTAAATATTACCTGGGAGTACAATCTCAAACTCAGTGTTCTCAATATTTGTTGAAAATGCGGTGAAGAGAATAAATATGTGTGGGGATTTAATGAAGGGGTTGTATTTCATCTAATTCTCTGAAGACATATATTCCAAACAATCCCTGATTAAGCCAGACTAACAGAATCACATGCCCAGACTGAATCCTTTGCATTATACAAACCTGGTATGATGTCAAAATGCTGTATGAACACTGGCATTTTATCTTTTATAAAGATATTGCTGACTTATTATGCTGTATTTATTTTATGAGGAGCTTTGGAATAGAAATCAGAGGTGTCTTGGGGATCAAGATGGTAGAATAGGAAGGTTCTGAGCTTACCTCCTTCCATGGACAAACCAGAACTACAACTATTTATAGAACAACTATATCTGAGAACAAATTGAAGACTTGCAGAAATGATTTTACACAATTAAGGATATAAAGGAAAAGCCATATCACAATGGGTAAGAGGGGCGAAAATGTGGTTTAGTTGGGATCCACAATCCCAGTGTGATGACCCATAAGGGGTATGGGGTCGTATCACAACCATAGAGGCCCTCCTCGAGGAACCAGGGGCTCAAGCCCCACGTTAGATTGGACTCCCAAGCCCAGGGGTCCTGCATTGGGAAGACATAATGTCTGACTTTGAAAACCAGTGGGGCTTATGTCCGGAAAGGCAATAAGAAACTGAGACTCTGCTCTTAAAAAGTGTGCATGTAATCTCCTTTGTTCCAAGTCCCAGGGCAGAGGCAGCGTTTTGACAAATGCCTGGGTTACACATAAAGGAGATTATTTTACAGCATGTGCCAGATGAGCAGGGACTTGCTGTAACATTCTTTGGGAACAGAAGTGATGGTAGGCACCATTTCTTCTTACTCCCCTCATATCTCACTGGCCCAGTTCTGGTGGGAGCAATTTCTCCCCAACTAACCCCCCATAGTGAGCCCCATACACTAGAGTGCCTGCAATAGTCACAACCCGACCTCACTGCTAGCCACATTGGAAGCCTGCCCCACCCACCAGTGCATACAAGCCACAACAGGAGGGTACGCACAGTCCACCCAGGGGATACCCCTGGGGCACCTCAGTTGGATGCATCACAGGGGTTTGTGCTACTAGGCCCCACAGGACACCTACATAAAGCTACTCCTCCAAGACTGGGTAATATAACTGATCTACCTAACACATAGAAACAAAGACAAAATGAAGCTACAGAGGAATATGTTCCAAGTGAAATAATCTACCTGAAATATAATTCAGAATAATGACCATAAAGATGCTCACCAAACTCAGAAGACCAAATCAACACAATGAGAACCTCAACCATGAAATAGAAAATATAAAAAGGAACCAATCAGGGCTGAAGAATAACTGAAGTAAAAAATATACTAGAGGTAATTGAGAGATTAGATATAGAGGAATGAATCAATGATGTGGAGGACAGTAGTGGAAATCACTCTATCAGAACAGCAAAAAGAAAAAAAGAATTAAAGACTAAATATAGTTTAAGGGATCTCTGGGGCAACATCAGGCATACTAACATTTCCATTATAGGAGTCCCAGAAGGAGAGAGACAGAAAAAGGCACAGAAAACCCATTTCAAGTAATAATGGCTAAAAACTCCCTAGCCTGTTGAATGAAACAGACATACATGCCCAGGAAGCACAGAGTCATAAAGAAGATGAACCCAAAGAGACCCAAACCAAGACATATTATAATCAAAGTATCAACAGTTAAAGAGAGAATCTTAAAAGCACCAAAAGAAAAACAACTAGATCTAAGGAAACCCCCATATTACTATCACAACTGGTTTTCAGCTCAAACTTTACAGGTGAAAAGAGAATGACAGGATATATTCAAAGTGCTGAAAGGAAAAAAAAAAAAAAAATCACAAGCAAGAATTCTCTACAAGATTATCACTCAGAATTGGAGAGAAGGAGTTTCCCAGACAAGTAAAAGCTTAAGGAATTAATCAACAACAAACCAGTCTTACAAGAAATGTTAAAGGACCTAATTTAAGTGGGAAAGAAAAGGCCATAACTAGAAAAAATAAAACTATAAAATAAATGATGTCACTAATAAGAGTAAACATACAATAAAGGTAGTGGATTGACCCCCTACATATCTAGTATGAAGTTTAAAATACAAAAGTGGTAAAATCATCTAGACTTATAATTAGTCAATGGATTCACAAAATAATAAGATACAAAATAGGACCTCAAAACATGAAACATTAGGGTGGTAAAAATAGAGTGCTTTTAGAACACCCCTGAACTTAAGTGATCTTCAACTTAAAATAGACTGCTACAGACATAGAATATTATGTTATATATGAACCTCATGGTAACCATAAATCAAATACCTATAACAGTTTCACAAAAAAATAAAAAGGACACAAACATAACACTAAGGAAAGTCACCAAATTACAATGGAAGAGATTAAGAAAACAGAACTATAAAACAACAAAATGATAATAAGTACATGTCTATGAATAATTTTTTATTAAAGTCTAATATAGAATGTTATATTAGTTTCAGGTGTGTAACATTGATTCAACAATTTCATACATTACTCAATGCTGACCATGATGTGTAGTTAACCAGTGTTATTATATTATGTACCATAATTTGCTATGCTGTAATTTAATCTCCAGGGCTTATTTATTTTATAAATGAAAGTTTGTACCCCTTAATCCTTTTTTATCTATTTCCCCATCTCCCTATACACATTCCCTCTGGCAACTACCAGTTCTCTGTATTTAAGAGTCTGTTTTTGTTTTTTTTCTTAATTCTGTTTTTTAGATTTTACATATAAGTGAAATCATACAGTATTCGTCTTTTTCTGATTTATTTCGTTTAGTACAATGCCCTCTAAGTCCATCTGTGTTGTTGCAAATGGCAAGATGTCTTTCCTTTTTATGGCTGAACAATACTCCATTGTATTTATATATACCACATCTTCATTCATTTGTCAACAGACACCTGAGTTGCTTCCATATCTTGGCTATTTTAAATAATGCTGCAGTAAACATAAGGGTATGTGTATCTTTTTGAATTAGTGTTTTCATTTTCTTTGGGTAAATACCCAGTAGTGGGATTACTGGATTACATTTCTATTTTTTAATTTTTTGAGGAAACTCCATATTGTTTTCCACAATGCCTGCACCAATTTATATTCTCACCAGCAGTGCACAAGGATTCCCTTTTCTGCACATCCTTGCCAACAATTTTTATTGTCTTTTTAATTCTAGCCATTCTAACAGGTGTGAGGTGATAACTCATTGTGGTTTTAATTTGTATTTTCCTGATGATTAGTGATATTGAGCATGTTGTATGTATTTGCTGGCCATTTGTATGTCTTTTTTTTAGAAAAAATGTCTATTCAAGTCCTCTGCTCTTTTTTTAATTGGATCATATTTTTTTTGGTGTTGAGTTGTATAAGTTCTCTGTATAATTGGAATATTAACCACTGATCAGATATATCATTTGCAAATATCTTCTCGCAGTAGGTAGACTGCCTTTTGTTTTGTTGATGACTTCCTTCACTGAGCAAAAGCTTTTTATTTTGGTGTAGTTCCAATAGCTTATTTTTGCTTTTGTTTTCCTTGCCCAAAGGAGATATATCTAGAAAAATGTTGCTATGGCTAATGTCAAAGAGATTACTGCCTATGTTTGTTTCTGGAGCTTATGGTTTCCTTTCTCACACTTAGGTCTTTAATCCGTTTTGAGTTTATTTTGTGTGAGGTGTGAGAAAATGATTGTTTTATTCTTTTGCATGTAGCTGTCCCATTTTGCCAGCACCATTTATTAAAGGGACTGTCTTTTCTCCATTATATATTCTTGTCTCCTTTGTCATAGATTAATTGACCATATAATTAAGGGTTTATTTCTGGGCTCTCTGTTCTGTTCTATGGATCTATGTGTCTGTTTTTTTGCCAGTACCATCCTGTTTTGATTATTACAGCTTTGTAGCATAGTTTAAAACTGGGAATTGTGTCCAGTTCTGTTCTTTTTCAGGATTGCTTCTTTTACTATTTGAGGTCTTTTGTGGTTCCATACAAATTTTAAGATTATCTGTCCTAGTTCTGTGAAAAATGCTATTTTGATAGGGATTATACTGAATCTGGGATTATATTGAATCTGTAGATTGCTTTGGGTATTATGGACATTTTAATGATATCTTCTAATCCATAAGCATGGAGTAGCCTTCCATTTGTTTAAGTCGCCTTTAATTTCTTTCATCAGTGTTTTAGTTTTCAGAGTACAGATCTCTTACTTCCTTGGTTAAGTTTATTCCTAGGTATTTTATTCTTTCTAGTGCCACCCTAAATGGGATTTTTAAAATTTCTCTTTTTGCTACTTTGTTACTAGAGTATAGAAATGCAACAGATTTCTGTACATTAATTTTGTATCCTGCAACTTTACTGAATTCATCCATCAGTTCCCAGGATCACGACCCGAGCCAAAGGCAGACACTTAACCAACTGAGCCACCCAGCCATCCCTCTTTCTTATCAATCTGGATGCCTTTTCTTTGTCTGGCTATGCAGCTAGGACTTCCAAAGAGTGCTATGTTGAATAAAAGTGGTAAGAGTAGACATCCTTGTCTTAGTCCTGATCTTAGAGAAAAAACTTTCAGTTTTTACCAGTGGGTATGAGGTTAGCTGTGGGTTTTTCATACATTGTCTTTGCTCTGTTGATGTACATTCTCTCTAAACTCAATTTGTTGAGAAGTTATTAATGGATATTGTATTGTCTCAAATGCTCTTTTTGCATCTATTGAGATCACCACATGGTTTCTATTCTTTCTCTTGCTAATGTGATGTATCACACTGATTGATTTCTGAATATTGTACTACATTTTTGTCCCTGGAATAAATCCCAGTTGATCACAGTGAATGATTTTTTAAATGTATTAAAGTAAGTTTGCTAATATTTTAAGAATTTTTGCAGTGTTTTTGGTTTTGGTATCAGGGCTATTAATGCTCACCTTGTAGAATGTATTTGGAAGAATTTGGGAAGAATAGGTATTAACTCTTTAAATGTTTGGCGGAGAACGCACCTATGATGCCATCTTGTCCTACACTTCTGTTTGCTGGGAATATTTTTATTACTGATTCAATTTAATTACCAGTAATTAATCTACTTCTTACTGATTGCTTTGAAAGATCTTCTAAGAATTTATCCGATTTGTTGGCATATAATTTTTCATAATATTCTCTTAAAATCCTTTGTATTTCTCTAGTGTTGGCTATTTCTTCTCCATTTGATTGAATCCTCTTTTCTGATGAGTCAAACAAGATTGATAAACCTTTGGCCCATCTTTTTACAGAACCAGCTCCTGGTTTCATTGATCTTTTCTATTTTTTTTTAACCTCTATTATATTATTTCTGCTCTAATCTTGAGCAGTTCCTTTCTCCTGCTATATATATAAAAAAACTGATTTCTAGTTTCATACCAGTGTGGCCGGGAAAGATGCTTGTATGATTTCACTTTTTTTTTTTAAAGGTTTATTTTATTGAGAGAGAGAGAGAGACGGAGAGAACATGAGCAGAGCGAGGGGCAGAGGGCGAGGAAGAGAGAATCCTCAAATAGATTCCTCACTGAGCATAGAGCCCAGTGCAGGGCTCAGTCCCAGGACCCTGAGATCACAACCTGAGCTGAAATCAAGTCAGATTGCTTAACCAACTGAGCCACCCAAGAACCCCTGATTTCACTCTTAAGACTTCTTTTGTGGTCTAATGTGATCTATTCTGGAGAATGTTCCATATGCACTTGAAAAGAACGTGTAGTCTACATTTTTTGAATAGAATGTTCTGTACATATTTTAGATCCAGCTGGTTTAATGTGTAATTCAAAGCCACAATATCCTTGTTAATTTTTTGTCTGGATGATCTATCCATTGATATAAGTGGGATGTTAAAGTCCCCCACTATTATTGTATTACTGTCAATTTCTCCCTGTTAATATTTTTTTTGTGTTTGGGTGCTCCTATGTTGAGTACATAGATATTATAATTGTTATAATGATAAAGGGAACAATCCAACAAGTAGATATATGTAGTGTCCTTGTCTTTTGCTACATTGTTTTAAGGTCTATTTTGTCTGAAATAAATATTACCTCAGCTTTTTTTTTTTTTTAACTTTCGTTTGCATGGTTTATGTTTTTCCAGCCCTTCACTTTTAGTCTGTATATGTCTTTAGCTCTGAAGTGAATCTCTTATAGGCAACATAGAAATGGGTCTCCCCCCCCCCTTCAGTCACCCTGTTCTTTGATTGAACATTTAGTCCATTTATATTTAAGGTAATTACTGATAGATTTGTACTTATTACCATTTTGTTAATTGTTTTCTGGTTGTTTTTGTAGTTGCTTTCTGTTCCTTTCTTTTTCCCTTGTTCTCTTCCCATGTGGTTTGATGGTTTTAATGATATGCTTGGATTCCTTTCTCTTTATTTTTTTGTTCTTAGAAGTCTCCTGAGGGAACGCTGCCCCTCTAAGGCACATTCCTAGATGAATTCATCAGTCTCCTTCATGCATACCTCAAGTGCTTTTCTAACTGTTGCTTCTGTGCTGGATTCTTGGGCCAGGTTATTTATTATGCTGGTTCTTTAAGGGCAAGGATTCAAATTCCTATCACCCTCCAGCTTTCCCAGACTTAAGTCCTACTGATTTTAAAAGCTCCTGAAGCCCTACTCATTTTCAAAGCTAGATGTTACAGGGACTCATCTTTACATCCTCAGTGCCTGTGGTACATGGTATGGGGTTTGATCCTCACTTCTCTGTGCTTGTGGTATCCCTCCCATTTGTGGTAAGTCTTGCCAGGGGTTTGGTTCCCAAACACAATCCCTACCCATCCCACCTTTTCTGATATGGCCTCCTCTCTATAATTAACTGTGGAAGGTCTGTTTTGCTAATCTTCAGGTTGTTTTCAGTTTAGTTACACAGATGTAGCTGTTATCTCGGTGTGTCCAAGTGATTGGGCCAGCTCAAGATTCTACTCCGCATCTTCCCTTGAATAAAACTGTCAATAATTACTTAAAATGTAAATGGACCAAATGATCCAGTCAAAAGATGTAGTGTTACTGAAGGGATAGAAAAAAGATCCAAATGAGCCTACAAAAGACTCACTTCAGATCTAAATACAAATCTAAAGGTACACACAGACCAAAAATGAAGGAATAGAAAGTTGTTTTTTTTCTTTTTTTTGCTGCAAATGGAAATGAAAAGAAAGCTGAGGCAGCTATACTTGTATCACACAGACAGACTTTAAAACACTAGGCTTCCAGGAAGTTGGCACAGTAGGAGAATCCTAAGCTTATCTCATCCCATGGATACACCTAAATAACACACACATTAGAGTAAATAACCCAGGAAAAAACTCAAAGACTAGTAGAACAGACTCTCCACAGCTGATCATGGAGAAAAAGCCACGCTGAAAATGGTAGGAAGGATGGAGATGTGGTCGGGAACCAAACTGACCTGCAAGACTGACCACAGGAGGAGACACATTGCAAGCACACAGAAGGGAGAGGCACAGACCCCAGAGCAGGCACCGAGAACCCTTACTAGGAAGACAAATCCCCATAACATCTGACTTGAAAACCAGAGGGGCTTAACACCAGGCACTCTAAAAAATCAGTGGGCTCAGCTCAGCTCTGGGAGAACAAGAAGGTGATAAGAAACTGAGTCCCCACCTTAAAGAGACATCATAATAACCCTGCTGACTATAGCATAGTAGCAGCAGTTTGAAAAAACTCCTGGGGTATATGAAAAGGAGATTTACTTACTAATCTCAGAACCCGTGCAGGAGGGACAGGGATCTTTAGGAGATTTCTTCAAGAACAAAAGAACTGGTGGGCACCATTTCTCTACCCAAGTCTGCATACACAGACACCTGTAGGAACCAGAACAAATACTCTCCACCTAGCTTTGCTAACAGCACACCCCACCTCCCCCAATTCTCCTGTGGACCCATGACACCCAACCAGCCCTTGGCAGGAATTTTCTAAAGCAGCTCAGATCTCCTGCAAGCAGACATGTGCAAATCTTGCTAACACTGTGTGCTCCACCCCTTCAGCATTCTCATGCTGATCCATCTAACCTGCCCTCGGCAGGAGTCTATCCAAAGCTGTGCCACAAGTGTGGCATTGTGTAAGCAGCCCTGAGAGTAGCCAGCTCTACTCCAAAATGTCTCTTGAACTGGGGAGAGGGGAAGATAAACATACTAGGTGGACTGCAGCCCCAATCCACCAATGAAAGCTTCCCAGGGACAACACATAGAAAGCAACTGCAGATAGGTGTGACTGTAGGTCTGTAAACATCCGGTCTGATCCAACTCAAGCCCAAGGTAGCCCCAGACTGGCCCCTTAGTAACACAGAAAGCCATTGCAGATGACTGGACTGAAGACAAATGCAACTCAGACACAACGGTAGGGCGCACACAACACATATAGAAGATATGCCTGAAGTGCCAGGTTCTGGTGAAGAGAGGACATTGTACTACAGGGTACTATACAACCTCTTCTTTATAAGGCCACTACTTTCAAGAGCAGGAGACATAGCTGACTTTAACACACAGAAACAGACAGAGAATTAGATAACAATGAGGAGACAAAGTAATATGTGTCAAATGAAAGAACAGGACAAAATTATATCAAGAAAGCTAAACAAAACAAAGATGTCTAATATGCCTGATAGAGAATTTCAAGTAATGGTCATAAAGATACTCACTAGACTTGAGCCAAGAGTGGAGGACCTCAGTGAGCCCTTAACAAAGAGATAGAAAACATAAAAAATAACCAATCAGAGATGAACAACTCATTAACTGAAATTAAAAATATACTAGAGGGAATAAGTAGTAGACTAGAGGAAGCAGAAGAATGGGTCAGAGAGCTGGAAGACAAAGTAATGGAAAACAATCAAGTTGAAAAAGAAGAATGAAGAAAGAATTATTAAAAAAATGAAAATGGGGGACTTGGGAAAAGATGGTGGAGGAGTAGAGGACCCTATTCCAACTGGTCCCCTGAATTGAGGTGGATATCCACCAGACCACTCTGAACACCCACAAAATCAACCTGAGATGTATCTCAGAAGATATATCTGGATCTCTACAAACAGAATATTGCAGGCAGCTGGTTTCGAGGTATGAAGTGGGGAGCTGTGATTCCGCAGGCAGATAGCAGAAGATAAACAAAAGGGGGAGGGAGTTTTTGGGATCCTGCACTGTGGGTTCCCGAAAGCCTCCCACGCTGGGGACGGGGCACAGACTTGCAGACTGGTAGTGGTGGGGAAAGGACTTTAGGGCACCCCCCCCCAGACTGAAACCTGGAGCAGCAGGGTCACGCTTGAGAACTGTAGGTGGCTGGTGGTTTTAGAAGCACAAAGGGCCGAGATGTGCCCCGACCTGGAGGCGAGGACAGGGAATGAGGGGCGCACAACCCAGGATGCTGCAGTTTTTGGTAGCATAGACAGAAACGGAGATAGTGTGGCCTGGAGAGCTCACTGAAGAACAGATTGTGCCCTCTCTGTTCTGTGGCAGAGGGTTGGAAACGGTCTCTTCTGCTCTGACTCTTGGAAGAGACATGGAAAGCCGCCAGGGAAAGCAGCCAGAAAACAAAAGCACCCTGAAACTGGTTTTCACTGAGCCCATCCCCCCCCACAGGGGGGAGGGCAATTCTGCCCAAACAGGGTTGCCTGAGTAACAGTGTGGCAGGCCCCTCCCCCAGAAGACAGGCTGGGAGAACAAGAGACCCACAACCCTAAGGTCCCTACTAAACAGGTGCATCTTGCTTGGGTTGTGGTCAATAATTTGGACTCTGTACATTCCCTCAACCACCCCTCAACAGAATGACTAGGAGGAGGAACCCCCAAAATAGGAAAGACTCAGAGACTGTGACTTCTGCCACAGATTTACAAATGGATACAGATATAACCAAGATTTCGGAAATGGACTTCAGGGTAAAAGTTATGAAGACAGTAGCTAGAATGGAGAAATCGATTAATGGCAACATAGAGTCTCTAAGGGCAGAAATGAAAGCTGAACTGGCAGATCTTAAAAATGCTATCAGTGAGATCCAATCTAATCTAGATATTCTAACAGCTAGAGTAAGTGGGGCAGAAGAACGAATTAGTGATCTAGAAGACCAATTGATAGAAAAGAAAAAGAGGAGGCCAGGGAGACACAACTCAAAATCCATGAAAACAGAATCAGAGAAATAAGTGACTCCATGAAACGTTCCAATGTCAGAATTATTGGGATCCCTAAGGGGGTGGGGAGAGAGAGGACTAGAAGATATATTTGAGCAAACTATAGCTGAGAACCTCCCTAATCTGGGGAATGAAACAAACATTCATGTCCTAGAGGCAGAGAGGACCCCTCCCAATATCAAGGAAAACAGACCAACGACCAGCATGTAATAGTAAAACCCGCAAATCTTAGAACCAAGGAAACCATCTTAAGGGCAGTTAGGGGGAAGAGATTCCTTATGTACAGAGGGGGAACATCAGAATAACATCAGACCTATCCACAGAGACCTGGCAAGCCAGAAAGGGCTGGCAGGACATATTCAGGTACTAAATGAGAAGAACATGCAGCCAAGAATACTTTATCCGGCAAGACTATCATTTAGAATGGATGGAGAGATGCAGAGCTTCCAAGACTGGCAGAAACTGAAAGAATATGTGACCACTAAGCCGGCCCTGCAAGAAATATTAAGGGGGGGGGGGTTCTATAAAAGGAGAAA
>NW_022589713.1:7067328-7160979 GCF_004348235.1 Phoca vitulina | reverse complement strand
GGGGGGTTCTATAAAAGGAGAAAGACCCCACGAGTGATATACAACAGAAATTTACAGAGACAATCTATAGAAACAAGGACTTCACAGGCAACATGACAAAATAAATTCATATCTTTCAATAATCACTCTCAACATGAACAGCCTAAATGCTCCCATAAAATGGCACACACTTGCAGATTGGATAAAAAGACAGGACCCATCCATATGCTGTCTACAGGAGACTCATTTTGAACCTAAAGATACATCCAGACTGAAACTGAAGGGATGGAGATCCATCTTTCATGCCAATGGACCTCCAAAGAAAACTGAGGTAGCAATTCCTATATCAGACAAATTAGATTTTAAGCTAAAGACTATACTTAGAGACACAGAAGAACACTATATCATTCTTAAAGGGTCTATCCAATAAGAAGATCTAACAATTGTAAATACACCCCCCAACATGGGAGCAGCCAACTACATAAGCCAACTGTTAACCAAAATAAAGAGTCATATTGATAATAATACATTAATTGTAGGAGACCTCAATACTCCACTCTCAGCAATGGACAGATCATCTAAGCAGAAAATCAACAAAGAAACAACTTTGAATGACACACTGGACCAGATGGACCTCATAGATACATACAGAACATTCCACCCTAAAACAAGAGAATACTCATTCTTCCCGAACACACATGGAACTTTCTCCAGAATAGACCACATCAGGTCTCAACTGATACCAAAAGATTGAGATTATGCCCTGCATATTCTAAGACCATAATGCTTTCAAGCTGGAACTCAATCACAAGAAAAAATTTGGAAGAAATTCAAACACTTGGAAGCTAAAGACCACTCTGCTCAAGAATGTTTGGGTCAACCAGGAAATCAAAGAACTTAAACAATTCGTGGAAACCAATGAGAAAGAAAACACATCGGTCCAAAACCTATGGGATACTGCAAAGGCGGTCCTAAGGGGGAAATACATAGCCATCCAAGCCTCACTCAAAAAAATACAAAAATCCCGAATTCACCAACTAACTCTACACCTTAAAGTACTGGAAAAAAAACAAAAAACTGCCTAAGCCATGCATTAGAAGAGAAATAATTAAGATCAGAGATCAATGAATTAGAAACCAGAAACACAGTAGATCAGATCAATGAAACTAGAAGCTGGTTCTTTGAAAGAATAAGACCAATAAACCACTGGCCAAACTTATCCAAAAGAAAAGAGAAAGGACCCAAATTAATAAAATTATGAAAGGGGAGAGATCACAACTAACACCAAGGAAATAGAAACAATTATTAGAAATTATTATCAACAACTATATGCCAATAAATTAAGCAACCTGGAAGAAATGGATGCTTTCCTGGAAACCTATAAACTGCCAAGACTGAAACAGGAAGAAATTGACAACCTGAATAGGCCAATAACCAGTAATGAGATTGAAGCAATGATCAAAAACCTCCCAAAAAAACAAGAGTCCAGGGCCTAATGGATTCCCTGGGGAAATCTACCAAAAATTCAAAGAAGAAATAATACCTATTCTCCTGAAGCTGTTTCAAAACATAGAAACAGAAGGAAAGCTTCCAGACTCATTCTATGAGACCAGCATTACCTTAATCCCCAAACCAGGCAAAGACCCCATCAAATAGGAGGAATTCAGACCAATATCCCTGATGAATATGGATTCCAAAATTCTCAACAAAATCCTAGCTAATAGGATCCAACAATATATTAAAAGGATCATCCACCATGACCAAGTGAGATTTATCCCTGGGATTCACGGGTGGTTCAACATTCGCAAATCAATCAATGTGATAGAACACATTAATAAGAGGAGAGAGAAGAACCATATGGTCCTCTCAATTGATGTAGAAAAAGCATTTGACAAAATACAGCATCCTTTCCTGATTAAAACTCTCCAGAGTATAGGGATAGAGGGAACATTCCTCAAATTAATAAAATCCATCTATGAAAAACCCATAGCGAATATCATCCTTAATGGCAAAAAGATGAGAGCCTTTCCCTTAAGATCAGGAACACAACAAGGATGCCCACTCTTGCCACTATTGTTCAACATAGTACTAGAAGTCCTAGCAACAGCAATCAGACAACAAAAAGAAATAAAATGTATTCAAATTGGCAAAGAAGAAGTCAATCTCTCTTCGCAGATGACATGATACTTTATGTGGAAAACCCAAAAGACTCCACCCCCAAATTACTAGAACTCATACAGCAATTCAGTAATGTGGCAGGATACAAAATCAATGCACAGAAGTCAGTTGCTTTCTTATACACTAACAACGCAACTGTAGAAAGAGAAATTAGAGAATCAATTCCATTTACAATAAACCCATAAGATACCTCGGAATAAACCTAACCAAAGATGTAAGGGATCTATACTCTAGGAACTACAGAACATTCATGAAAGAAACTGAAGAAGACACAAAAAGATGGAAAAGCATTCCATGTTCATGGATCAGAAGAATAAACATTGTTAAAATGTCTATGCTGCCCAGAGCAATCTATACCTTCAACACCATCCCAATCAAAATTCCAATGACATTTTTCAAAGTGCTGGACCAAACAATCCTAAAATTTGTATGGAATCAGAAATGACCCTGAATCGCCAAGGAAATGTTGAAAAAGAAAAACAAAGCTAGGGGCATCATGCTGCCTGGTTTCAAGCTATATTACAAAGCAGTGATCACCAAGACAGCATGGTACTGGCACAAAAACAGACATACAGACCAATGGAACAGAATAGAGAACCCAGATATGGACCCTCAACTCTATGGTCAAATAATCTTTGACAAAGCAGGAAAAAACATGCAATGGAAAAAAGACAGTCACTTCAATAAATGGTGCTGGGAAAATTGGACAGCTATATACAGAAGAATGAAACTCGACCATTCTCTAACACCATACACAAAGATAAACTCAAAATGGATGAAAGACCTCAATGTGAGACAGGAATCTATCAAAATCCTAGAGGAGAACATAGGCAGTAACCTCTTCGATATCGGCCACGGCAACTTCTTTCAAGATACATCTCCAAAGGCAAGTGAAACAAAAGCAAAAATGAACTTTTGGACTCCATCAAGATAAAAAGCTTCTGCACAGCAAAGAAAACAGTCAACAAAACAAAGAGGCAACCCAGAGAAGATATTTGCAAATGACACTACAGATAAAGGGCTGGTATCCAAGATCTATAAAGAACGTCTCAAACTCAACACCGAAAAAGCAAATAATCAAGTCAAAAAATGGGCAGAAGACATGAACATACACTTCTCAAAAGAAGACATACAAATGGCTAACAGACATATTAAAAAATGTTCATCATCATTAGCCATCAGGGAAATTCAAATCAAAACCACATTGAGATACCACCTTACACCAGTTAGAATGACAAAAATTGACAAGGCAAGAAACAACAAATGTTGGAGAGGTTGTGGAGAAAGGGGAACCTTCTTACACTGTTGGTGGGAATGCAAGTTGGTTTAGCCACTTTGGAAAACAGTGTGGAGGTACCTCAGAAATTTAAAAATAGAGCTTTCTATGACCCAGCAATTGCACTCCTGGGTATTTACCCCAATGACACAGATGTAGTGAAAAGAAGGGCCATATGCACCCCAATGTTCATAGCAGCAATGTCCACAATAGCCAAACTGTAGAAAGAGCTGAGATGCCCTTCAACAGACGAATGGATAAAGGAGATGTGGTCCATATATACAATGGAGTATTACTCAGCCATCAGAAAAGATGAATACCCAACTTTTACATCAACATGGATAGGACTGGAGGAGATTATGCTAAGTGAAATAAGTCAAGCAGAGAAAGTCAATTATCATATGGTTTCACTTATTTGTGGAACATAAGGAATAGCGTGGAGGACATTAGGAGAAGGAAGGGAAAAATGAAGGGCGTATCGGAGGGGAGACGAATCATGAGAGACTAATCACGCTGAGAAACAAATTGAGGTTTTAGAGGGGAGGGGAGTAGGGGGATGGGTTAGCCCGGTGATGGGTATTAAGGAGGGCACATACTGCATAGAGCACTGGGTGTTATACGAAAACAATGAATCATAGGACACTACATCAAAAACTAATGATGTATTGTATGGTGACTAACATAATAAAATAAAATTAAATTTAAAAAAACAGAAATAGGTTAAGAGAACCCAGTGACACCATCAAGCATAATAACATTCACATTATATGGCTTCCATAAGAAGAAGAGAGAGAAAAGGGGGCAGAAAATTTATTTGGAGAAACAGCTGAAAACTTCCCTGACCTGGGGAAGGAAACAAACCTAGATCTAGGAGGCACTGAATGCCCCTCAAAAAAATCAACCCAAGGAGGTCCACACCAATACAGACAGTATTTAAAATGGCAAGAAGAGGGGCACCTGGGTGGCTCAGTCTGCATCTGCCTTCGGCTCAGGTCAGGATCTCAGGGTCCTGGGATCAAGCCCCACATTGGGCTCCTTGCTCAGCGGGAAGCCTACTTCTCCCTCTCCCACTCCCCCTGCTTGTGTTCCCTCTCTTGCTGTGTCTCTCTCTGTCAAATAAATAAAATCTTTAAAAAAAATGAAAACTGAAATGGCAAGAAGTAGTGATAAAGAGAATTTTAGGAGCAGAGGGAAATAATCCCATAAGGCTATCAGCTGATTTTTCAGCAGAAACTTTGCAGGCAAGAAAAGGATGGCATGATATATTCAAAGTGCTAAAAGGAAAAAATCTGCAGTCAAGAATATTGTATCCAGCAAGCATATCATTCAGAATAGTAGAGATAAAGAGTTTCCCAAACAAAAGTTAAAGGAATTCATCACCACTAAACCAGCCTTACATGAAATGTTAAAGGAGATTTTTTGAATGGAAAGGAAAGACCATAAACAGCAGTAAGAAAAATAGGAAAGGAAAAAAATTTCACAGGTATATTTAAACATAATAAAAGTAGTAGATTAGTTATTTATGAAAGCAGTATGGAGGTTAAAGCACAAAAAAGGCAATAAAATCAAGTATATCTATAAAAATCAATTGAGAAGGGGCCCCTGGTTGGCTTAGTTGATTAAGCATCTGCCTTTGGTTCAGGTCATGATCCCAGGGTCCTGGGATCAAGTCCCACATCGAGCTCCCTGCTCATCGGGGAGCCTACTTCTTCCTCTCCCTCTGCTGCTCCCCTGTGTGTGCTCTCTATCTCTATCTCTCTAATAAATAAATAAAGTCTTTAAAAAAATCAATTGAGGGAATCATAAATAAAAGGACGTAAAGTCGACACTACATACCTAAAATGTAGGGGAGTAAAAATTTAAGCTTGAAACTAGAAGTCTAACAACACTAAACAGCCATCAACATAATATAGACTGTTATATGCATAAGATGCTACATACAAACCTAGTGGTAACCACAAATACAAAATCATTAACAGATACACAAAAAAATAAAGAAAAAGGAATCCAAGCACATCACTAAAGAAATCCATCAAATCGAGAGAAGACAGCAAGAGAAGAAAAGTGAAAAACTGCAAAAACAATCACAAAACAAGTAACAAAACGGCAATTAGAACATACCATTTGATAATTACTTTGAATGTAAATGGACTAAATGCTCTAATCAAAAGAAAGGATGACAGAATGGATAAAATAACAAAACCCAACTATATGCTGCTTACAGAGACTCATTTCAGACTTAAAACACATGCAGATTGGAAGTGAAGGGATGGGAAAACATTTATCATGCAAATGGAAATGAAAGTGAAGGTGGCAATACTTAGATAAATAGACTTTAAGACAAAAACTAACAAGAGACAAAGAAGTCACTATGTAATCAAAAGGAACAATCCAACAAGAAAATATAACAGCACTAAATATTTATGCACCTAACATGGGAGCAAATACATAAAACAGTTATTAGCAAACGTAAAGAAAGTAATCAATAGTAATACAATAATTGTAGGGGACTTTAGCACTCCCTTTATATCAATGGATAGACCATCCAAAGAGAAAATCAACAAAGGAACAGAGGCTCTGAATGACACATTGGGCCAGATGGATCTAACAGATATATTCAGAACATTCCATTCAAAAACAGTGGAATACATATTCTTTTCAAGTCACATGGAAAGGTCTCCAGAGAAGATCATGATAGGCCACAAAAGTCTCAAATTAAAAAAAGACTGAAGTCCTACCATGCATCTTTTCTAACTACAACACTATGAAACTAGAAATCAACCACAAGAAAAAAATCTGGAAAGAACACAAATTCATGAAGTTTAAAGAACATGCTACTCAACAATGAATGGGTCAACCAAGAAATCAAAGAGAAATAAAAAAATACATGGACACAATGAAAATGAAACACAGCAGCCCAAAATCTTTGGAATGAAGCAAAAGCTGTTCTAAAAGAAAAAATTTATAGCAATACAGGCCTACTTCAAGAAGCAAGAAAAATCTTAAATAATCTAATATTACAACTAAAGGAGCTAGAAAAAGAACAAAACCCCAAATCAATACAAGAAAGGAAGGAAATAATAAAGATTAGAGCAGAAATAAATGAAATAGAAACTAAAAAAACAAACAAAAAACCCACAATAGAACAGATAAATGAGACCAGGAGCCACTTCTTTGAAAAGATCAACAAAATTAATAAAGCTTTAGCTGGACTCATAAAAAAAAAAAGAGGATTCAAATAAAATCAGAAATGAAAGAAGAGAAACACCACAGAAATACAAAGGATTATAAGAGAGTATGAAAAATTTTTTGCCAAGAAATTGGATAACCTAGAAAAAAATGGAGGAATTCCTAGAAACATATAACCTCCCAATACTCCTAGAAAGAGAAAATTTGCAGAAACTGATTAATCTGTTTCATTGCCATTAGCAATGAAATTGAATTAGTAATAAAAAAAACACCTCCCAATAAACTGAGGTCTAGGACCAGATCACTTCACAGGTTAACATCACCAAACACGTAAAGAGGAGTTAATACCTATTCTTCTCAAACTATTCCAAAAAAATAGCAGAGAAAGGAAAGCTTCCAAATTCATTCTATGAGCCAGCATTATTACCCTTATACCAAAACCAGGTAGAGACACTACAAAAAAAGAGAACTAAGGGCTAATACTCTGATGAACATAGATGCAAAAAATCCTCAACAAATTATTGGCAAACCAAATCCAATGATACAGTAAAAAAAATAAATAAATTTTAAAAAGTAAGCCATGATAGCCATGATCAAGTGAGATTTATTCCTGGGATGCAAGGCTAGTTCAAAATTTGCTAATCAATCAACATGATACATGACATCAGCAAGAGAATGGACAAAAACTATATGATCATTTCAATAGATACAGAAAAAGCATTTGACAAAGTACAACATCCATTCATGATAAAAACCCTTAACATAGAAAGGACATATATGAAAAACCTACAGCTAGCATCATGCTCATTGGGGAAAAACAGAGCTTTTCCCCTAAGATCAGGACAAGGATGTCCACTCTCACCACTTTTATTCAACATAGTATTGAAGTCCTAGCCACAGCAATCAGACAAGAAATAAAAGGCATCCAAATTGGTAATGCAGAAGTGAAACTTTCACTATTTGCCGATGACATGATAAGTAAATTCCATAAAGTTGTGGGATACAAAATTAACATACAGGAACCTGTTGGATAGGACATAGGATAGTGAAGTAGCAGAAAGAGAAATTAAGACAACAATCCAATTTATAATTGCACTTAAAATAACAAAATACCTACACATAAACATAACCAAGGAAGTGAAAGAGCTGTACTCTGGAAACAGGTCTACAAAAGACTAATGAAAGAAATTGAAGGGGACACAAAGAAATGGAAAGATACTCCATGCTTATGGATTGGAAGAACAAATATTGTTAAAATGTCCATACTACCCAAAGCAACCTATAAATTTAATGCAATCCCCGTCAAAATACTAACAGCATTTTTCACAGTATGGAACCACAAAAGACCCTCAATAGCCAAAGCAATCTTGAAAAAGAAGAACAAAACTGGAGGTATCACAATCCCAGGTTTTAAGAAACACTACAAAATTGTAGTAATCAAAACAGTATGTTACTGGCACAAAAAAAAAAAAAAAAAAAGACACATAGGTCAATAGAACAGAATAGAGAGCCCAGAAATAAACCCATGTTTATATGGTCAATTACTCTATGACAAAGGAGGCAAGAATATATAAAGGTAAAAAGTCTTTTCAACAAATGGTGTTGGGAAAACTCGACCACTTATATCATATACAAAAATAAACTCAAAATGAATTAAAGACCTAAATGAGACCTGAAACCATAAAAATCCTAGAAGGGAGCACAGGCAGTAATTTCTCTGACACTGGCCATAGCAACATTTTTCTAGATATGTCTCCTGAGGCAAAGGAAACAAAAGCAAAGATGAACTATTAGGACTATATCAAAATAAGAAGCCTCTGCATAGCAAAGGAAGCCATCAACAAAACTAAAAGACAACCTACAGAATGGGAGAAGATACTTACAAATGACACAGCTGATAAAGGGTTAGTATCCAAATAAATATAAAGAACTTCTACAACTCAACACCTGCCCCCAAAAGTAATCCAATTAAAAATGGGCAGAAGACACGAACAGACATTTCTCCAAAGAAGACATACAAATGGCCAACAGACACATGTAAAGACGCTCAACAGACATATGAAAAAATGTTCAACATCACTCATCAGAGAAATGCAAATAAAAACCACAATGAGATATCCCTTCACAACTGCCAGGAATGGCTACCATTTAAACCACAACAAACATGTGTTGGCAAGGATGTGGAGAAAAAGGCATCTTTGTGTACTGTTGGTGGGAATGCAAAGTGGTGTAGCCACTATGGAAAACATGGAGGTTCCTGAAAAAAATTTAAAGTAAAACTACCATATGTTCCAGTAATTCCACTACTATTTACCCAAAGAATACAAAAACACTAACTCAGAAACATATATGCATCCCTATGTTTACTGCAGCACTACTTACAATAACCAAGATATGGAAAAAACCCAGGTTTCTATTGATAAATGAATGGATACACACACACACACACACACACACACATATACATACACACACACACAAAGTGAAATAAGCCAGAGAAGGACAAATACCATACAATTTTACTCACACATGGAATTTAAGAAACTAAACAAAGAAAAAAGACAAACCTAAAAATAGACTCTTAATTATAGAGAACTGATGGTAATCAGAGGGGAGGTTGGGGTTAGGGATGGGTGAAATAGGTGAAGGGGATTAAGAGTACACTTAACATGATGAACACTGAGTAATGTATAGAACTGTTCAATCACTATATTATACACCTGAAATGTAACACTGCATGTTAATTATACTGAATTAAAAATATATTTAAAAATTTTAATAAGATATAATAAATAAAAAATAAAAAGGAATGGAATTTTGATGCATGCTACAACATGCATGAATATGGAAGATATTATGCTATGTGAAATAGTCACAAAAAGACAAATATTGTTAAGATACCACTTATATGAGGAACATAAAATACTCAAACTTAGAAAGAAAGAATACTGGTTACGAGGGGCTGGGGGGGAAAGAATGGGGAGTTATTATTTAATGGATATAGAGCTTTATTTTGAGAAGATGAAAAAGTTCTGGAGATGAATGGTGGTGATAGTTGCACAATAATGTGAAGGTACTTAATGTCACTGAACTATACATTTAAAAATGGTTAAAATGGTAAATTTTATATTTCACCACAATTAAATTCAACAATGTATACAAATAAATAAGAGACAAAGAAGGTCATTACATAATGATAAGGGACGAATCCAACAGGAGGATATAACAATTGTAAATATGCACTAAAAACAGGGGCACCTAAATACATAAAGCATTTATGTATAATATATTAATAGACATAAAGGAAGAAATTAACACTAATACAATAATAGTAGGGGACTTTAACACCCACTTATACCAATGGATAGATAATCCAGACGGAACATCAACAAGGAAACAGTGGTTTGAATGACACATTAGACCAGACTGATCGATCAGATATGTACAGAACATTCCATCTGAAAACAGTAGACTACACATTGTTTTCAAGTGCACATGGAACACTCTCCAAGATAGAGCACATGTTAGGCCATAAAACAAGTCTCAATAAATTTAAGAAGATGGAAATCATACCAACCATCTTCTCTGACCATAATGGTGTAAAACTAGAAATCAATGAGAAGAAAAATGGAAAGAAAAACACCTGGAAACTAAACAACATGTTAGTAAGTAACCAATGAGTCAATGAAGAAATCAAAGAGGAAATAAAAAAATACCTGGAGACAAAAATAAAAAAACAATGTTCCAAAATCTTTGTGACACAGCAGAAGGAATTCTAAAAGGAAAGTTTATAATGATACAGGCCCATCAGAAGAAACAAACAAACTTATCAAATAAACAATTTAACTTTACACCTAAAGATGCTAGGAGAAGAGCAAAATCTAAAGTTAGAAGAATAAAGGAAATAATAAAGGTCAGAGTAGAAATAAATGAGATGGAGACTAAAAAACAAAAACAAAACCAATGTAATTAAGAGCTGATTTTTTTAAAAAGATGAACAAAATTGATAAAACTTCTGCCAGACTCACCAAGGAAAAAGGCCCACGTAAATAAAATCACAAGTTAAAGAGAAGTTACAACCACAGATTACAAAAGGTCATTAAACAACTACAAAAAGTTTTATGCCAATAAATGGGACAAATTAGAAGAAATGGATTAATTCCTAGAAACAATCTTCCAAAACTTAATCAGAAAGAAATAGGAAACCAGGGGCGCCTGGGTGGCTCAGTTGGTTAAGCGACTGCCTTCGGCTCAGGTCATGATCCTGGAGTCCTGGGATCGAGTCCCACATCGGGCTCCCTGCTCAGCAGGGGGTCTGCTTCTCCCTCTGCCCTCTTCCCTCTCGTGCTCTCTGTCTCTCATTCTCTCTCTCTCAAATAAATGAATAAAAAAATCTTTAAAAAAAAAAAAAAAAAAAAGAAATAGGAAACCTGAACAGACAGATTACCGGTAATGAAAATGAATCAGTAATCAAAAAACTATGAACCAAAGGCCAGGAGAAATGCCTACAAATTCATTTTATAAGGCTAGTATTACCCTGGTACCAAAACCAGACAAGAACATTATAAGAAATAAAATTACAGGCCAATATCACTGATAAACATAGATGCAAAAATCCTCAATAAAATATTAGCAAAGTGAATTCAACATGACATTAAAAGACTCCTACACCATGATCAACTGGGATTTATTCCAGGGATGCAAGGATAATTCAACATCCGCAAATCAACATGATATGTCACATTAACAGAAATGACAAAAATCATATGACCATCTTAATAGATGCAAAAAAAAGTATTTGATAAAATTAAACAGCTATTTATAATAAAAGCCCTCAACAAAGTGGTTATAAAGGAAACATTGAAGCATAACAAAGGCCATATGACAAACCCACAGCTAACATCATACTCAATGGTAGAAAGCTGAAAGTTTTTCCTTTAAAATCAGCAACAATCCAAGCTATATGCATTCTTACCGTTTTTTATTCAACATAGTACTTGAAGCTCTAGGCATAGCAATCAGACAGGAGAAAGGAATAGAAATGATCCAAATTGGAAAAGAATAAGTAAAACTCTCTATTTGCAGATGACATGATACTTCATATAGAAAACTGTAAAGGTTCATCAAAAAACTATTAGAATAAATGAATTCAGTAAAACTGCAGGATCCAAACATAAAACACAGAAATCTATTGCATTTGTATACACTAATAAGGAAATAGCAGAAAGAGAAATTAAAGAAATAATCTCATTTACAATTATGTCAAAATATTCCTTTTAGGTATTAGTTTGGCTCCGAGAAACTCAAAGCCTTAGCTAATGACATCCTTAAACTCTTAAGTGGGCCACCTTCTGGTACACCTGGTTATTTTATGTCTAGGAACTATAGCCTCAGAAGTTGCAGATATCTAGAAAAAACAGCAAAATTTTACTAAGATTGTTTTGTGTCCTGAGGAACTTGGTTTGGTAACCATCAGGTTGGTGGCCCCAAAATAAGGCCAGACAGAAATGTGGGTTAACTCCATTTGTGACTAGGGTCCAACCAAGCTTCTGTCAACCCTCAAGGGAATTAATAACCTAAAATACAATGGTCATTATGGGGAATGTTCCAATTATGTGTCATTTAAGAAGTGCCCTTGGAAGCAAGGGTTCCCAAATGAAACAGAAAGGGATACCTATTTCAATTGGGATTCAGAAGCCTCCAAAAGATTTCAAAATTCCAAAATAGTTTCATTGAAAGATTCATTGCAAAGCATTAATGAAAAATTAAAAAGAGGGGCACCTGGGTGGCTGAATTAGTTAAGTGTCTGCCTTCGGCTCCGGTCATGATCTTAGGGTCCTAGGATCGAGCCCAGCTATCTGGTTCCCTGCTCAGTGGGGAGTCTGCTTCTCCCTCTCCCTCTGCCCCCCGCCCCCGCCTACTCTGTCTCTCTCTCTCTCTCAAATAAGTCTTAAAAAAAAAAAAAAAAAAAGAGAGAAAATTACCTTAAAGACTATAAGACTGACATCCATTCTGAAGAGACTATTAAACAGTTACCTTTTTAAAATAAGACCATCCAAGGATATAGGTAATCCTCTTCAGATTATCTTTCACTCCTTGGTCAAAGGCCATAGTTAAAGAATGTCTTAAACCTAGAGAGGATTCTCCAGAGTTTTTGTAAATCGATTACTTCCTGAGCCCAGTCAAGAGAAACAAATAAAATTTCACATTGGCCCATCCTTTCCAAATTCAGACCAACTGGTTATTGATCCTTTCTTCTAGGAATAACTATTGCCTTCTTGTCTTTTTTTTTTATATCCTAGGAGCTTGGCTTGGCTTTCTGATTGCCTGGGAAACATAGGTTGTTAGTTCTTTCTTTGGCTATCTTTGGGAGAGACTCTAGATCTTGTGATAATAGTATCTTTTCACCATCTTTGACAATACCTCAGGAATTTAATACTGCCAGAAATATTTACTATTTGTCCCAGCTGACACCGGAATAGGTATTTGAAAAGATTTAATAACTTTATTATCAAGTAAGCTTAATTTATTCCATCTACCAGAGAAACAAATTTAGATTCAACTTTTATAATAAATGAGTTTTGTACCTATTTCATGGCAGTAATTTAAAAACAGAAGGTATAAGTTCTCTACATCTGTTTCTATGTTCATGTGTGTCATATATGTGTGTTGTAGATATATGGTATTTTCTACCTCCAGATGGTATTGCTAAAATTAATGTGTACAAGAGCTCTATTGAATTGGCTTAAAGAAAATTAAATGCTTATATGAATTGTCAAATATAATAGAAACAAACTAAAATGTTTTTCAAATTCACTTGATCTGGGAAGATCTTTAGCAAGTTTAAGTTTGTTGGTTTAATTAAAATGGGCATGTCTTTATAGTTATCAAACTTTGAATATAATACAGATAATCCACTTCTATTCTGCCAAATTTACTTAATTCATGTTACATCTGTTGCAATTTGTCAGCAAAAATTACTTAGAATGATAGTTGATTTTCTTTGATGTCTCATGAAGTTTTCATGGGTAATCTAGATATAACTGTCAAGTACAAATAGATTGAATAGACAAAAAGTTTTAAAAGTTTTCCAAATCTTCTTGGTACCTTGAAAACTTAAAGTTTTGCTAAGTGATGAGTGAAGGTGAACTCACTGAATATCTAGATCGTTTCCTGATAAGATTAAAAAAATAAACAATAACTACTAAACATAGGTTTATCTACTTTTGGCTTCTTGTTATGGAAAAATTAAGGTATTTGGATGTTAGTGCTCTATTGGAAAACTGAATAAGGTATATGTTTCTAGGAATTATACAATGTATTCATAAATCTGCAAATTTAAGGAATGTTAGTATAACAAACAGTTCACAATTGCTTACTTCTTATTTTTCACTAGAAATTAAGGTTTCCAAGGGTTAAGAATTCTAAATAGTATATGTAAATAAAGCTCATAGAAATAATAAGGAAAACATCTTCATATGCCAGGAAAATAGGATATATTTTTGCTAAGATAAGGTATAAAGAATGTAATACATTTTGTTGATATTGAGGGAAAAGAAAGTAATTTTGTCCTAATTTAAGGCTAATCATTTAAAAAAGAAAAACAAAGCAAAATTGGAATGTAGAAAAGAGTTGTAGAAGGTTTGTGGAAA
The DNA here is from genome assembly GCF_004348235.1 of Phoca vitulina. Classification (NCBI taxonomy): domain Eukaryota; kingdom Metazoa; phylum Chordata; class Mammalia; order Carnivora; family Phocidae; genus Phoca; species Phoca vitulina. The sequence goes on along the minus strand of NW_022589713.1, from coordinate 7,146,705 downwards.
AAGAATCTTTGAAAATGAATTTTAATGTATAAACAAGCTGGCTAAATTAAAAGGAACTTAAAAATGAGTTTTAATATTAAAAGTAAGTTGGTACAAAATTAGAATTTGATTTTCTCACTGTTAAAAGAACAGTTTTCTTGGGGTTTTGGTCTGCTTTTGATAACAGATTGTAAAAGTTTCTTCATACTTAAAAGGTGAATTTCATAATGGTCTGTGATTTTATTTAGGCAAGTGCTTTAAAATGATATATATATGGTTATAATATATATAATTTTATATATAATTTATATATAATATATATTATATATCATATAATATATAATTTATATATAATATATATCATATAATATATAATTTATATATTTTTTTTAAAGATTTTTTAAAATTTATTTGAGATAGAGGTTGAGCAAGAGAGCAGGAGCAGGGGAGCAGAGGGAGAGGGAGAAGCAGGCTCCCAGCTGAGCAGGGAGCCCGACACAGGGCTCGATCCCAGGACCCTGGGATCATGACCAGAGCTGAAGGCAGACACTTAACCTTAACTGAGCCACCCAGGTGCCCCTAATTATCAAATTCTAAATGAAGTCTTATTGACCTGGAATATTCCAAAGGATTTGTTAAACTAATTAGACTTACTTGATTCGTAAATTACATGGGAAGCATTGTCAAATAAGTAATACTAAGCCTTCTCTATTGTATTTGTAAAATTATGACACTTATAGATGGAATCCTTTCTGCTGCTGCAGTAAATGGCCCCTCATTACCAGACTTTTGCCATCCTCATGTCCTTGTAACATGGCAACAGTCTGCTTCCAAATCAGAGAAATTAAGATGGGTAAACAAAGGCTGTAAATTAAGTGAATAGTTGGGCCCATGGGAAACCAAAGATGGTTCTTCCTGGAAGAACCCAAGATAGTTCTTCCTGGCTCCCTGACAAACCCCATTTTTCATGTGTTTTGCATTCCTTAACCCATGGTAGTGCATTTAAAATGACTTCAATTATGAATAGATATTGATGGAGAGACTTGTATAAAGTTGTAAAGACAGGAGCACCTGGGTGGTTCAGTCGGTTAAGCGTATGACTCTTGATCTTAGATAGGTCTTGATCACAGGGTCTTGAGTTCAAACCCTGAACTGGGGTCCATGCTGGGCATGGAGCTTACTTAAAAAAAAAAAAAAAAAATTGCAGGGGCTCCTAGGTGGCTCAGTTGGTTAAGTGTCTGCCTTCAGCTCAGGTCATGATCTCAGGGTCTTGGAATCGAGCCCCGTATCGGGCTTCCTGATCAGCGGGGAATCTGCTTCTCCCTCTCCCTCTGCTTGCTGCTCCCCCTGCTTGTGCTGCCAAATAAATAAAATTAAAAAAAAAAAAATTGCAAAGATAGTCTCCCAATGTCTGACCTGTTAAATTCATAATCCTGGATAAACTTGTTGTTCCCAGAGTCTTCAGTCTTCCTTCTGGACACTCTGAACACCTGCAGCTGGACTTCATTCAACTGCCACTTAGTATGAGTTATCAATATGTTCTTGTTATTTTATGTGTGTGTTTTCTGGATGGATTGAAGCTTTCCGTTGCCACAAGTCTGATGCCCTCACAGTAGCAAATAAACTATTAGACAATGTGTTTCTCATTGGTGTACCTTCCCTAATCCCCAGTGATCAAGGCACTGACTTCACCAGGCAAATCATGAGCCTTAACAAAAGCCTTGCAAACTTCTTGGAATTATCATTGCTCTTATCACCCTCAATCATCAGGCATCAGAAAGAACTAATGATCCTCAAACTTAAAAATCTCTAAACCTGCTGAAACTACTGGACTTCTTTGGCCTAAGGTATTGCCTTTGGTCTTGCTGACCATTTACAATATTCCCTTTAAGAAACAAACCCATTCCACACAAGAGAGTCACCAGCAGAACAGTGCCTATTGGCATAAACTTTCTGCTGATTGTCATCTTGTGCTGGTATGACCAGCCACTGTAAATCTCTAATGTCTTATGCTTAAGCCTATCATCAACAGGTTAAAAAAACCTTCCCAGATGTCAATCGGAAGGTCCCTGTTAGTCACAATCTGGAGTCTGGTGATTAGGTATTTTGGAAACATTATCAGAAGATAGTCCTCAGGCTCCATTGAAAGGGACCTTACCAAGTGCTTCTAACCTGGCATTGCTGCAAAACTACAAAGGATTGGATACGATACTCACAGCTGAAGAGAGCTCCACCTGACATCTGTTCCTGTATAGATGCTGGAGACTTCTGAATCAAATTGATAAGGAAGAGAGGTAGCTGACATTGAGGTAGATGGCTTCTGCCCAAAATGACAGATCAAAATTTCATACTTTAAACAAGAAAACCTTCTCCTTCTTTTCCTTGTCTTTACTCTGGCATTGGTCTGGAAAGATAATGCCATCATCCATATCTCCCAGGCCATTGCTAAGGGCAGTAACCTTTCAGACTGCTGGATTTGTCAAAGCTTTTTATCTATCCTTGAGGCTAGAGATCTCCTGGTACTCCTTATAAGTAATTCCTCTTCTATTCTCAGTGTCACTGCAGACTACAATCAGCCCCTCCCACCCCCTTAGAAATCTCTTACCAAGTTCAACTTTCATGGCCAAAATATCCAGTGCCTTTTTACCTTTCTCCAATAATGACTGTACTTATCTATCTAAACACAAATACCTATGTAAATCTTAATATGTTTGCACCCCCATATTCCCATGATTATCTAGATCCTATCTGTTCTCACCAAGAGAACTTACCAGCAGCACCCATCTTTGCAAGACATTTAGAACAACACTCTCAGGTTTAGGGATTCTCTTCTTATATGCACTGAAAACCTGACTGACTCTTGGCTTGAACCAGCAAATGCAGCAGTACCTGTGAACAAATCCATTAATAGTACCTCCCTAATGGTAATGGTCTGTGTGCCAACAGGATTTATCTTTGTCTGTGATGGTTCTAATGCTTCTTGGGCCTACGAATGTCTAGATGGCTGGCACACAAGCTGGGCAATGCCTTCTAGGTTATCTAACTGTGCCCTTAACTTTCCATAACTAATATACTTCATTAGTTAACTCCCCCGTATTTACATCACTGAGTTAGAAAAGACCTATGAGGAGGCATTCATAATTCAGGAATTGCTTTCTTTGGCAGGGCCATACTTCCCTAGTTAGGAGTGAAAATAAATAAAGATATGATCAGGAACTTCTTTTTAACTCCTGAAGATACTGCAGATTCCATTGCTAAGACAAGAGCTGCCCAACAAAGATTCTTAGGCTCTCTGGCCAACATAGTTCTTGATAATAGGATAGCCCTTGACTATCTTTTAGCTGAGCAAGGATATATCTGTCCTATGGTCAACACCACCTGCTGCACCTGAATTAACACTTCTGGGGGAAGTTGAAACTCAATTACATAAAATCACTAACAGACGATTTGGCTTAAAAAGGTAACTCCTTCAACGGGGGTTTTTATTTGACCTACTTGATTTTGATTCATATGAGTCTTGTGGACCATGGCTCTGAAGTGCCCTCTACACATTGGAAATTATTTTGCTTATAGTTATAATCTCCCTGGTATATTAGATCCTCTTAAAATTTTTAAATTCATTCAGGTGTGAGGGGGAGATGGCAGTGGAGTAGGAGGACCCTAGGCTCTTCTCATCCCACAAATACAACTAGATAACTATCAAATCATCCTAAAACCCCCAGAAATCCATCTGAAGACTGGCAGAACAAACTCCATAACTGAAGGTAGAGAAGAGGCCACATCGAAGAAGATAGAAAGTACAGAGCTGCAGCTTGGGAGAGGTATGGATTGTGGCTGCTGTGGTGGGGAGCTGCAGTCATGGAGAAGGGCAAAAGACAGACCAACAGGGGAATGCATGGGGAAAATGAATGCCCACAGCAATTGGCCTGGAAAGTGAGAGGGCCCGAATTTTGTGAGTTCTTGCAACTAGCAGGGCTTTAAACCTGGAGTTTTAAGGGTTGGTGTGCTCAGCTCTGGGAGAGATTGGAAGGCATTGAGGCTTTACTTGGAAAGCAGGCAGGGCAAACAGCCCACAGACATATACTGTGGATCTGAAGAGTGCCTGGGGAGCAACTAGAGGTTTATGTCCCAGAGGTGCAGTGTTCACAGAGAGACTCCTCCAGGAACAAAGAAACTGGAAGGCTCTATTTCCCTCCCCTGCACCTCAGCATAAGCACAGGGCCACCCGTGGGAACCAATGCAGCACCAATACTCACTACCTAACTTGCTTACACCAAGCCCCACCTGCCTGAGCTCCAGAAGAACTGCCCTTCCCAGTCAAGCTTGCCTCAGTCCCAGGGCAGTGGGCTGCCTCCCTCAGAAGACCAGCTCAAACCCCTGCAACCCCATGTCTCTTGACCTGAGAGTTTTGTGTAGCTTCAGTTCTGGTGGCAGGGGCAACAGGTCTCATTTCACAAGCAAACCAGAGCACGCTTAGTTAAAACACACCACATTTAGGCCAGGGACCAAACACTGCCAACAACAGACAGAGAGCCTCTGCAGACAACTGGCCTGAAGGATCAAGCAGCCACGACACAATAGCAGAGCTCATGCAGCACACACTGGAGATACTCCTGGAGGCTCCACGCCCTGGGGAACAGGAGGCACTACACTGCAGGGCACTACAGGAACTCTTCTTCATAAAGCCATTACCCTCAATAACAGGAGACATAGCTGACTTTCCTAACACAGAGAAACAGGCACAGAGACTTACCAAAATGAGAAGACAAAGGAATTTGTCACAAATGAAAAAACAGGACAAGGCCACTGCCAGAGTTCTAAGTAAAACAGATATAAGTAACATGCCTGATGGAGAATTTAAAGCAATGATCATAAGGATTCTCACTGGACTGGAGAAAAGAATGGAGGACATCAGTGACACCATTAACACAGAGATAAGGAATAACATAGCACAGATAAAGGGCTCAATAAACAAAATGAGAAACACAGTTGATGTAATGAACAGCACACAGGAAGAAGCAGAGGAACATATTAATGACCTAGAAGACAGAGTAATGGGAAGTAATCAAGCTAAACAAAAGAGAGAAACAAGAATTATGCAAAACAAAAATAGACTTAGGGAACTCAGTGACTCCATCAAATGTAATAACATTTTTATTATAGGAGTCCCAGAAGAAGAATAGAGAAATTGGGGCAGAGAATTTATTTGAAGAAATAATAGCTGAAAACTTCCCTAATCTCAGGAAGGAAACAGATATTCAGATCTAGGAGGCACAGAGAACCCCCAACAAAATCAACAATAACAGATCCACACCAAGATGTACTTTAATTAAAATGGCCAAATATAGTGATAAAGAAAAAAATTTAAAAGTAGCAAGACAAAGGAAGACAGTTACATACAAAGGAACCCCCCCCCCCCACATAAGGCTGTCAGCAGATTTTTCAGCAGAAACTTTCCAAGCCAGAAAGAAGTGGCATATATTCAAATTGCTGAATGGGAAAAACCTGTAGCCAAGAATGCTCTGTCCAGCAAGGCTAGCATTTATAATAGAAGGAGAAATAGTTTCCCCCAAAAAACTAAAGAAGTTCATGACCATCAAAGCAGTTTTGCAAGAAATATTAAAGGGAAATCTTTGAGTGGAAAGAAAAGACCAAAAATGACAGTATGAAGGTAGAAAACAAAAAAGCAGTAAAAATGAATATTTATATAAAAAACCAGTCGAAGAACTCACACAATAAAATGATATAAAATATGATACCATATACCTAAAACATGGGGACCAGAGGAGTAAAGAATGGGTTCAGACTTAAAAGACCATCAACTTAATACAGACTACTATATGTAGATGTTATGTACAAATCTAATGGTAACCACAAATCAAAATACCACTAATACATATGCAAAGAATCAATAGAAAGAAATCCAAAAATCTCACTAAAGAAAACCAGCAAACCATGAAAGAAAGGATCAGAGAAAATCTTCAGAAACAACCACATAACAAGTAATCAAATGGCAATAAGTATTTATCTCTCAATAATTACTTTGAATTTAAATGGACTAAATGCTCCAATCAAAGTTGCAGGGTGACAGATGGATTAAAAAAAAAAAAAAAAGACCCAGTACATGCTGCTTACAAGAGACTCATTTTAGACCTAAAGACAGCTGCAGATTGCAAGTGAGGGGATGGAGAACCATTTATTATGCAAATGGATGTCAAAAGAAAGCTGGAGTAGCAATACTTATATCAGGTAAAATAGGCTTTAAAACAAAGACTGTAACAAGAGACAACAAAGGGCACTATATAATAATAATGGCAACAATCCAACAAGGACATAACAATTGTAAATATTTATGCAGCCAACATGGGAGCACCCAAATACATAAAACAGTTAATAACAAATGACAGAACTAATCTAAAATAATACAGTAATAGTAGGGGACTTTAACACCCCACTTACATCAATGGACAGATCATCTAAACAGAAAATAAACAAGGAAACAATGGCTTTGAATGACAGACCGGACCAGATGGATTTAACAGACATATTTAGAACATTCCCTCCTTAAACAGCAGAATACACATTTTCAAGTGCACTTGAAACATTCTCTAAAACAGAATACATATTAAGCCACAAAACCAGCCTCAACAAATACAAAAAGACTGAAGTCATACCATGTACCTTTTCTGACCACAACACTATGAATCTAGAGGTCAACCACAAGAAAAAGTCTGGAATGAGCACAAATACATAGAGGTCAAATAACATGCTACTAAACAATGAATGGGTCAGGAAATCAAGGAATAAAAAAGTACATAGAAACAAATGAAAATGTAAACACAATGGTATAAAACCTTTGGGATGCAGCAAACACAGTTCTAAGAGGGAAGTTTATAGCAATACAGGCATAACTCAAGAAGAAAAATCTCATATAAACAACCTAATCTTACACCTAAAGGAGCTACAGAAAAAAACAAAACTGAAAACCAGCAGAAAAAAGAAAATAACAAAGATTAGAGCAGAAATAAATGATATAGGAACTAAAAAAACAATAGAACAGATACAACGAAACCAGAAGTTGGTTCTATGAAAAAAATCAATAAAATTGATAAACCTCTAGACAGACTTATCAAAAAGAAAAGAGAAAGGACCCAAATAAAGAAAATAACAGATGAGAGAGGAGAAATAACCACCAATACCACAGAAATACAATTAGAATATTATGAAAAACTATATGCCAACAAATTAGACAACCTAGAAGAAATGGATCAATTCCCAGAAACATAAAACCTACCAAAACTGAAATAGGAAGACACAGAAAACTTGAACAGACCAATAACCAGCAAGAAATTGAATGAGTAGTCCAAAAGCTCCCAACAAACAAAAGTCCAGGACCAGATAGAGGACTTCACAGGTGAATTCCACCAAACATTTAACAAAGGGTTAATACCTACTGTTTTCAAACTACTCCAAAAAATAGAAAAAGTAGGAAAACTTCCAAATTCATTCTATGAGGCCAGCATTACTCTGATACTAACACCAGATAAAGACGCCAGAAAAAAAGAGAACTACAGGCCAATATCTCTGATGAACATAGATGCAACAATCCTCAACAAAATACTAGCAAACCAAATCCAGCAATACATTAAAAAAATCATTCACCCTGATCCAGTGGGATTTATTCCTGGGTTGCAAGAGTGGTTCAATATTTGCAAATCAATCAACATCACATCACATCAATAAGAGAAAGGATAAGACTATATGATCATTTCAATAGATGCAGAAAAAGCATTTGACAAAGTACAACATCCATTCATGATAAAAACCCTCTACAAAGTAGGTTTGGAGGGAACATACTTTAACATAAGGCCATATATGAAAAACCCACAGCCAACATTATCCTCAGTGGGGAAAAATGGACAGCCCTTCCCCTAAGGTCAGGAACAAGACATGGATGTCCAGTCTCAACACTTTTATACAACACAGTATTGGAAGTCCTAGCCACAGCAGTCAGACAACAAAAAGAAATAAAAGGCATCCAAACTGGTAAGGTGAAATGAAACATTCACTATTTGCAGATGACATAATTCTATATATAGAAAACCTGAAAGACTCCACCAAAAAATTGTTAAAACTGATAATTCAGTCAAGTCACAGGATATAAAATCAGTATACAGGAATCTGTTGCATTACTATACACCCATAATGAAGCAGAAGAGAAATTAAGAAAACAATCCCTTTTACAATTGCACCAAAAACAATAAGATAGGCAGGAATAAGCCTAACCAAAGAGCTGAAAGGCCTGTACCTGAAAATTATAATACATTAATGAAGAAATGGAAAAGGACACAAAGAAGTGGAATGACATTTTATGTTCAGGGTTTGGAAGAACAAATGTTACTAGAATGACCATACTGCCCAAAGCAATCTACACATTTAATGCAATCCCTATCAACATATCAACATTTTTCACACAGTTAGAACAAACAATCCTAAAATTTGAGTAGAACCACAAAAGACCCCAAATAGTGAAAGCAATCTTGAAAAAGGAAAGCAAAGCTGGAGGCATTGCAATTCTGGACTTCAAGTTATATTATAAAGCTATAAGCCATCAAAACAGTATGGTACTGGCACAAAAAATAGACACAAAGATCAATGGAACAGAATAGAAGACCTGGAAATAAGCCCACAGTTACATGGTCAATTAATCTTCAACAAAGCATGAAAGAATATCCAGTGGGAAAAGGATAATCTCTTCAACAAATGGTGTTGGGAAAACTGGAGAGCCACATGCAAAAGAGTGAAACTGGATGACTTTCCTACACAATAGACAAAAATAAATTCAAAATGGATTAAAGACCTAAATGTGAGACCTGAAACCATAAAAACCCTAGAAGAGAGCACAGCCAGAAATTTCCCTGACATCATCCCTAGCACTTTTTTGTAGATAGGTACCCTGAGGCAAGGGAAACAAAAATCAAAATGAACAATTGGGACCCCCCCCCCACACACACACACAAGCTTCTGCACAGTGAAGAAACCATCAACAAAACTAAAAGGCAAAATTTATGGTATGGGAGAAGGTATTTGCAAATGACATATCCCATAAAGTGTTAGTATCCAAAATATACAAAGAACTTATAAAACTCAACACCCCAAAAACAAATAATCCAATTTAAAAAATGGGCAGAAGACATGGACAGATCTCTTTTAGGGAAGACATCCAGATGGCCAACAGACACTTGAAAGATGCTCAACATCACTTATTATCAGGGAAATGCAAAGCCAAACCACAATGAGGGATCCCCTTACACCTGTCAGAATGGCGAAAATTAACAACACAGGAAACAACAGGTGTCGGTGAGGATGTTAGAGGTAGGGAGCTCTTGTGCACTCTTGGTGGGAATACAAATAGTGCAGCAACTGTGGAAAATAGTATGGAGATGGCTCAAGAAATTAAAATTAGAACTACCATACAATCCAGCAATTCCACTTCTGCATACTTATCTGGACAAAATGAAGACACTAATTCGAAAAAATATATGCACCCCTATGTTTACTGCGGCATTATTTACAATAGCCAAGATATGGAAGCTACCTAAGTGTCCATCAACAGATAGATAAAGAAGATGTATATGTATATATGTATATGTGTGTCTACACACACACAAATATTATTTGGTCATAAAAAAGAATAAAATCTTGCCATTTGTGATAACATGGATAGAATAAAAGATAGTATGCTAAATGAAATAAGTCAGAGAAAGGCAAGCACCATAAAATTTCACTTATTTGTGGATTCCAAAAAACAAAAAAGATACAGACAGACTCATAGGTACAGAGAACATTCTGGTATTTGCCGGGGGGGGGGGGGGGGGGGGGGGGGAAATGGGGTAAGGGGCGGGAGGGGGGTGGGGAAAATAGGGTAAGGGGATTGAAAGTTACAAGCTTGCAGCTATAAAATAAATAAATCATAGGAATGTGATGTACAGCATAGGGAATATAGTTAACAATACTGTAACAACTTTGTATCATGACAGATGGTAGCTAGATTTATCATAATCACTTCCTAATGTATATAAATGTTGAAGCACTTATATTGTACACCTGAAACTAGTATAATATTGTATGTCAAATACACAGTGATAAAATTTTTTTTTAAAGAATAAATCACATATGGTTGTGCTTTTCCTGAACAGCTTTTTTTTTCATGTATTTAAAAAATTTGATAGGCATCTTCAATTGTGAGTTAGCTTCTCAAAATCTTTAAGTCCTACATATGTATCAGACATACTGATCTTTCCATATACATTTCCCCATGATCCCCTTTTTTCTTATCCCTAGATGTGTTTTATCTTTACTTTGTCACTTACTGGAGTGATAATTCTTGTAATATTTGATGTATTCTTAGAAGTCCCCATAACTTCTCAAAATTTTTTGAACAAGTAAAAATTTTAAAAGTATATTTGTGTATAGAAAGCTAACTTCTGTCTAAGACAGCAACTCCCAGATGAACAGGACTAGAAGTAGCCTTTCTGGATTAAATTTTAAAGGTGTAGTAATCCCTGGGTATTAATTTTTTTTTTCCTATTAGCCTAGATCTGAGAAAATGCCTCAGAATTTTCTTATTATTCTAATTTCCACATACTATTGCATTTAAAGAGCAATCAGTCTTGGACATCCTCCTTTGAGGTCTCCCTCTAATACACAGAATGTTGATTTTTGGGTTCCACTGGAATGGTCAGCATTCAAGGGTACATCTCGCCTCTTGAACCTGCACCTTCCCCTCCCCGGTCTTACCTGCAAGGCCTGCAAATCTGAGAAGGTCTTAGCCGGGATTGTATGAATGCCGTTGCTGTGCAGCATTAGCAACTCCAATTTGTTCAGGCCAGAAAAATCCGTTTCTGTCAATCTAACCAAGCTGTTGTACCTGAAATTAAAACGTCAGGCATAAGCTAGGCCTGTCAGCTGCGGTTCCGATGTCAAAGCAACAGTGCGCGCGCGCACGTCCACACAAAAAGCCTGTACCTCCCTTTTTATTTTTTTTTTTTTTGAGATTTTATTTATTTGAGAAAGAGAGAGAGAGAGCATGTGATGGGGGCAGAGGGAGAGGGAGAAGCAGGCTCCCCACTGAGTAGAGAGCCCAATGCGGGGCTTGATCCCAGGACCCCGGGATTGTGACCTGAGCAAAAGGCAGACTCTTAACCAACTGAGCCACTCAGGTGCCCCAATACTTCCCTTTTTATAACCTGTGCTCGAAGGAGAAAATCAAACGCTTGATATATATTGAGATTCATCAGATGCCACAGAAGGTCCACCCACTCCCCGGTCCTGGCAGTCTCGGTTACACTGTCCACATTCCCCTTCCCAGGACAAGCACATCCCTCCTCATTTTCGACCCTTTCTGCATATACTGTTCCTTCAGCTTGGGATGCCCTTGACTCTACCTCTCTCTACTTGTGACTCCTGGTCAGGCCCAGCCTGTTCTTTGAGGACATGCCCACCCCCACCCCTTGCTTTTCCAGGTAGAATTTCTCACTATAAAGTAGTGGTTAAGAAACCTGGACTCTTAACCAAAGAGTTTGGCCAAATAGTTTGGCTAGGATTATGAACTTAGGCCTTGGTAGTCGGTCAACCCTGGGTAAAATCAGCAATCTTTCTAAGCCTCCATTTCTTCATCTATAAAATGCAAATAATAGAAGCGACTTAAAAGGTGTTCTGAGGATTGAGTGAATACATGGAGAGTCTTAGGTCAGTGCCAGATCACGGTAAGGGCCCAGTCAGTGTTAGCTATTATCATTAGTGATGGTTCCAAGGTACTTTGTATGCACTCTGATGGTTCTTACTAATTGTACTGATTGTGCATCTGTCTTCTCCATTTCACTCTAGCTTCTGGAAGTGAATAATACATCTTGTTCATTGCTGTATCCCTGGCATATAGTAGGTGCTCACTATTATCCAATACATGATGTTAAATCTGACTGCATGTGCATACACACACACACCACAGTTTTTCACGAAACTTTAAAATATAGTCACCTTTTAGCAGATTTAATTAGGTTTACATTTTTGAAAGAATTTTAAATAAGTCACTTTGCATGAAAAGAAGTCCAAGGGCCTTACCAAAGGATCTAACCAACTTTTCATATATATCTTTTATATATAGGAGGACACTTCCAGTGTCCTATTATCTAATTCTTAAGAGATGCTATTTTCCAGCAAAAATATAGCCAGAATGAAGTTCTTCTGTAATCTTGGGCCTCCCATCCTACGGAGAGTGATTTCAGGTTCTAGCACTTTCTCCTAGTAAAAGTTTACCAGGAAAATGTTGCTTATTTTCCCTTACAAACTTAAGATCTTCCTGTGCTTATTTCAGATGAGAAATACTGTTAAAACAATTTTGGTTCATCTCCTAAATTCACAAGTTTTGTTTTGCTATTTTGGGGACAAAGCATCAGTGTGATCTCTCTTTGAGAAAGGGACAAGGGCCCCCACTCACCCTAAATTAATGCGCTCCACATCGGGTGAGATGCTGTCCGGGACAGAGGTCAGGTACCGAAACGTGCAGTGCACCTCTGTAGGAACGTAGCAGGCACAGCGGCGAGGACAGGCCTTGCCCCCAGGGCTGGCCACCAGGCACATCACGGAGGAGACCAGCAAGCAGGTGATGCCTCTGCCTTTCACCTTCATTCTGGGGGGGGGGGGGGGGGGGAAGCACACCTCAGAGTTATAGGTATGGTTTGAGCAAAGTTCCAGTACAGCTACACACACTAAGTCTGGGAATCTGGGAGAGCTTTCTGAAAGGTCATAAGTAGCTAATTTCATTCATTCACAACTTGTATGGTAAAACTTACTCTTCACATAGCCTTGTGATCAAGTGGGATATTAATTGTTGTGAAAATTCCTTCACAGCTTCTCACTTCTTAGTGAAAAGCAGTAATCCCTATGACTTAGAGATTCAAGGAAAGAAAAGAGAGACCATAACAAAGGTATTATGCCAACAGAAGGCTTAGTTTCCTGTTTATCCATTAGTTCTTTTAGACCAACTTTTAAAAAACTGATTATAAAACTAATCATAGAAAGTTTGGAAGCTGTAAATAAGTAGAAGAAAATTACTCATATTCCCACCACCCAGATATAATCATTAATATTTTGCTGTATTCCTTCCAGCCTTGTATAGGTGGTGTATGTTTCTGTGTGTATGTGTGAGTATATGTGATCAAACGAAATTTGTAACACATTTTATTCATTGAATATATAAGGTCTGTTTTTTGCTTCATTAAACCTTCTTCAAAAACATTTTTAAGAGCTATAATACTCCACTGGAAGGGTGAATAAATCTCAAACATGTCCTCTAGTCCTTGCCAAAAAATACACATTGCACACTTCACTGCCATGTAATGACCATAAGCCACAGTAACTTACTGGATGAGAGAACTTGAGCCTTGCACCTGCACTGGAATGGGCCACCCTGACCCCTGGAACACATGCTGCTGGGTGCTTTTGCTTTGCTTAGAATGTCCCTCTGTACCTTTCCTTGGTCCCTCCTCCACCTCCCTCCCTCCACTTCCTCTTCCCCCTCCTCCTCCTCCACCTCCTCTTGTCTGCCATGGGAGTCGGGGAGCATCATCAGGGAAGAAATACACTCAACTTCTTGGAAAAATGATCTCTATTACCCATGTGTGGGGCAAGCTGAGGGATCCAAACCTAATTTTATCTTGAAATTCAGAATATACAAGGATTGCAATAAAATTTTTATTGTGCTTTTCTAAGAAAAGTGACCTTCGTAATTTATAAATCTCAACATTCCTCGGGATAATAGAATGGTTTCTTTGGGATTATACCAGCAACTACCCTTTAGCCATAAACAACGCTAAAAACAGATGCAGAATTGCTAGTCTTCATATACATAAAGATAATGGAATTATTATCAGAATTTAGTCCAAATTAAAATTTAATATAGGATTAATCACATGACTTTTGTCATTATAACCATCCAATTACAAAAATTTTAAGTAAACATATGATTGGAGACAGCATTTCCACCTTCCATCATTAGTTAAGCAAAAAAACAAATGAACAAATGATGAGACAAAGGTAATTCTCTCATTCAGCTAGAAAACAGAAGTTCTGGGTTATGCCCACATGAGAGTTATTTAAAAGAATCACAACTCTACAAGAACATATGGACAGTGCATTCTCACAAATTTAAACCTGAAAATGTATATAACGAAATAGAAATTAACAGTACCTGAGCTCTTTCCTGGTTCTGAATCCTCTCCTGACCCAGGCAGAGACAGAAAATCTTAGCAGGAAGTGGAAAACTGTATCCAAAACTGAGTGAGGACAAGTTCTCTGCTCCCCAAAATGAGCAGATGGCTTAGGCTTTTCGGCTTGCAGCTCAGGAGTGATAACTCTGGAGAGAGACCTGGAAGGCGTCCACAGCTTCAGTGAATTCTAACCCGTGTGTGCCCACATTAATCCAGAATACAGAAACATTCCTGTTATTATAATTGTTACAGAAACAAAAGACAAAGTGGAAGTTTTAAAATTTCCTTTCCCTAAAGTTGTCATTGAAATATAACTATTAATATCACTCCATTTTTTTCCCCCAGGTCCCAGGAGTTTCTCTATTTTTGGACAGATCTGTCATAGATGGCCACAATACGGGTCTCCAGCTACTGAATTAATCTTTGCCCAGAGTGCATCTTTTGCCTGGCATCAGTCACTGAAGAGGTGACTTGCTCCTGCTTGCTTTAATGGCCCCTCGCTCCCCAGGGCGTCCTCCCCGTGCGCTCGCCGGGGCTGCCTCCTGCAGCGGGACTCGCTGCGTTCCCACGCCGAGCCCCTAGTCGCTCGGCCGTCCCATCCGTCCCCTTCCAGGAAAGGATTGGCGGAGCCGCTCACCTCTTTGCCCAGGTGACCAATGGGCTCACGCGGTCAGCGGTGTCCCAAGCTCAGCCGCCGGGTCTCGGGACCTTCCAGAGCGGAGGAGGGAAGGCGGGGCGGGGACCGTGGTGACGTTGACTTATGTGTCTGGGGACTCCGCCGGGGCTCTGCGGCGCCCGGAAAATAAACGACCACCAAGCTCCTCTTTATTTTTAAGAGAGCGCGAGACGCCTGTTTGCCTTCTGTCTCACTTCCTCCTAGACTTCCAATTCCCGTGTAAGTGGGAGCCGGTGGGCAGGACAGTTTCAGTGGCTGGACGTTCATGCCCACGTTGATCTGCTTCACTGTTGACAGGTGGGCCTGTGGGTTTCAGAGTTTGGCTGAGTCCCCACCATCTGTAGCTCCCCCAGGTTCTGCCCGAAGGCTGAGAGTTGGCGACGATAACCTGGGATACCTGCAGTTTGAATCTCCTGTTTGGCCCATTTGGAGAAACTCTCTTGTGAAAAGGATCATTAGAGAACTGGATTTAAATGCAATTATTTGTTCGGGTTGTGTTTTTCCCACCCCGCATCTCCACCCCCACTGTCCAGGAATTGCCACTAGCCACTGAGACCTTGTTTAATAGCTCCTGCAATTGTAGACCGGGCTTCCAATGTTTTGACTCATAAACACTGAATTAATATAACTAAAATGACCTTGTTTCACTTTCTCTGGTTATACTGTATATAAGATTTGATGGGAATTTGAAATGAATACTTCAGAACCGTGGAACTCAGGGACAAACAATATCAGCCTCACTTGGGACCTTGTTAAAAAAAAAAAAAAAAAGAGTTTTCTGGGCGCCTGGGTGGCTCAGATGGTTGAACGTCTGCCTTTGGCTGGGGTCGTGATCCCAGGGTCCTGGAATCGAATCCCACATCGGGCTCCCTACTCCTTGGGAAGCCTGCTTCTCCCTCTGCCTCTGCCTCTCTGTCTCTCATGAATAAATAAAAATAAAAAATAAAAATAAAAAAAAAAGAATTCTCAGACTCCATCCCAGAACCACCACTGAATCAGAAATTGCAGGGATGGGACCTAGGAGTCTGTTTGTTAACAAGCTTTCCAGATGATTCCTGTGTAGCTAAATTTTGAGAATTGCTAGTTTAGGGAAATAACTTCCTATAATGAAAACAAGCTTATTTTGGAGGTTTTACTCTGTGACAAGAACTACTATAAGCACTTTACAAATACCGACTCATTTAAAACTCAGGACATCACCAAAAAACCTAAAAGGAAAGTATTCATGTTATTTCCATTTTGAGGCACATAAAGAAAAGTGACTTACTCCAGGTCATTGCAGCTTTTAAGTAGAGAACCTAAAGTTGACTCAGACCCAGGCAGCCTGGCACTATATAGCTTTATAGTTAACCACAGAGCCATGGCTGCCTCACTCAGCCAAACACTGGGAATGTTCCATATTCAATGGCTAAGCATTCAAATGATTTATGATGAGTAATAAGTTGGTTACCAGGGTGAAATTATAGAATCAGGGACTCAGAAGTAACTCTAGAAGCATGTGTGATATGAACATGGTCCTTAGCTCCTTAGAGCTGACATGGTTCTTTAGGTTAAAAATTCATGTGTGATGTCCAAACTTGGATGATTACTTTGGAAATATGGCATATTTGTGGATTCTTGGAATCAAAAGTTTTTCTTTTAAAGCTCCTTGATGACCAACCCCATGGTCAAAGTCAATTTCTAACCAAACTCTGGACTCTCAGACCCCCACTAAGATAAACCACAGGAGGAGGACTGTGACATGTGATATTCCTTTTTTTCCCAGGGTGGTGACGCGGGGTAAATTTTTGTGCTGTCAGTTTTGAAAATAACCATTTAGGAATGCTTGCTTGTTTTAAGACTCTTTATGAGGGAAATTTTTACAACTGCTTTATTTCTACAAATGTTGCATAATTCTCAAATATTCTCAAGAGATAGATGCTATAAGTATACCCATTTTTCAGATGAGATTCTGAGGATAAAGGAATTTAAATGAATCAGAGCCAGAATACAATACTGAATTAACTTTTAACTGCAAGGTCCCTGCTCTTTTTTTTTTTTTTAAGATTTTATTTGAGAGAGAGAGCGTGCATGCAGATGGAGGAGGAGGGAGTAGGGGAGAAAGGGTGAGGGGGAAGGGGAGAGAGGAGGGAGGAAGGGGAGAGAGGGAGGGAGGGGAGGGGGGAGAGGGAAGGGAAGGGAGCAGGGAACCCAAGATGGGGCTGGATCCCAGGATCCTGGGATCATGACCTGAGCCAAAGGCAGATGCTTAACTGACTGAGCCACCCAGGTGCCCCTGCAAGGCCCCTGCTCTTAAGACCCACTTTTCCTAGCCTTCCTTGCTTCTGTTTACATTTGCACTATTGTAAAATTTGAAGAGTCCACAGTATATCAAGGATTAAAGTAGGACCATTCTCCTTTCCACCCATATTATTAATGCAATTTATTTCTATAGATTAAGATTTACAAATCATTTTCATTTTTTAGTATGTATCATTTAAAGTTTATAAGCAATATGTGAAATTTCAGTGATATTTTATAGAGGAAGAGGCTATAGTTGACCGCGCATAGAATTTGCCCAGGTCTCACAGCTAGGCAAGGAAATTTAGAGTTAATGTGAACTCGGACACCTGTTTCCTGAGCTATGATCATTCACCTATACTTCCAGCCTGGTTTGCTATTGTAATTACCTCTCACTACAGTTTACCTAATATTTTTTTTAAAATCACTCTTCTCTCCTTTTTAGTAAGTCTTTCCCTAATATTGGTTAATTTATAGGTTTGATATTTTTTCTAGTAAACATCACAAATATACATCTTTACCCTTTATATCACCCCTGAGAATTTACATCTCAGATCTATGTCATCAACATTGCTTCTGATCCTTTCTGATATTTACATACTTCTTACTCCTCCTCCTTAACATAACAACCATGCCACATCTCTCACTCCCCAAATCAGAGCACTTAATGCCAATAAACCAAACTCAAGCATTTACAAATCATCTATCACCTGACAATCATAACTTACTTATTTGAGAGAGAGAGCACAAGAAGGGGGAGGGGCAGAAGGAGAGGGACAAGCAGACGCCCTGCTGAGCCTGATGTTGGGGCCAGATCCCAGGACCCCCAGATCATGACCTGAGCCAAAGTTAGATGCTTAACCAACTGAGCCATCCAGGTGCCCCCAAATCCTAGATTTTTAAAGTAACTCATATGCATGTCAACAGATAAAAAGATGTCAAAATTGTTATGTATCTTTTAATCAGGCACAATCATTACTGTCTCCCACCCTTATAATTTTCATATTAATTAATTAACCAAATAATCTAGTCATCCACTTAGTGATTTCAACAGCACGTAAGTAGACCTAAAATCCTGGCCACTCCTGGCAAGGGATAAGTGCCATGAAAACAAATACTGTAGGTGATAGAAATCAATCAGTGTCAGCCTTGCTCCAATATAATTGTATCTCAGCCAACCAAAGTCAAACTGTAGGCCCTAAAGCACTTATATATCAATGAACTATTAGTATTCCAGACCCTCAGTCCTTTAATCATTCATAACACCATATATGGGTACAATTTTGGAAGACTTAGAGATAATTTGAAGCCAATGCATTTTGGTCTTATGAATCCATAGACTCCAGATTACAGGAACTATAAAAACAACTTAGGAAGCAATTATATAGTCCACCCTCAAGATGATAAAGTAGTGGTTATAAAGATAAAGAAAGATGTTAGATAGAAAGCACCATTTAGGAACCAGAATTGTTAAGAATGTATACAGAGAGGGGGGCGCCTGGGTGGCTCAGTCGTTAAGCGTCTGCCTTCAGCTCAGGTCATGATCCCGGGGTCCTGGGACCGAGCCCCGCATCAGGCTCCCTGCTCCGCGGGAAGCCTGCTTCTCCTTCTCCCACTCCCCCTGCTTGTGTTCCCTCTCTCGCTCTGTCAAATAAATAAATAAAATCTTAAAAAAAAAAAAAAGAACGTATACAGAGAATAAAAGAAAAAAGGAATGATGGAAGAATCTCGTACTTTTGGTTGATGACTTTCAAGGATCCTGGGAAATCCAGGGCTAGCACAGGAAAAAAGTGAGAACCCCACATAGATGCAGAACTGAAAGAAGACCAAGGCAAGCAAGCAGCACAATAATGGCCAAGTAAGTAGTCATAGTTGTCAATAGTTTAGAAATAGAGGTCCCACTGACGTAACTATCACACTCTGGTCATCATAAATGCTACACATAGCTTTTGTAACAGGTACTGTATCAAAGGCCATGACTGGTGAACATTTACATTATTCATCACGATTTCTTAAGCATTGGCAGGAGATACATTTAAGAGACCTGGGACCGCTTATTTCTTTGAGCTGACGTCTCAGAGGTTGTCCAAAGGTGAATGTTCATGTGTGGAAAAGTGGTGGCACAATGTAGGGAGAATTTCATGAGCATTTTCTCAGAGCATATAGAGGGTGACTAGAGCTATAAGCCCATGAGGAGAACTCAAGTGCACTACAGTCAACTTCACTAATCACCCTAGAAGTTGATTTTAGAGGAGGAACAACTTCGAGGTGGTTTCTGTGGTCAGTCACTGGGAGGGGAGTGAAAGAATCCAGAACCATAATTATGGGTGGAACATACAGTGTTTGTTTAGGCCACTAGCCGCAGAATGAAGCTTCCCATATCACTGAGGTATTCTGAGGTACTGAGTTTTGGAGTAAGATACTTTCATTGTCCTGACATACATGGTTGGAATTTTGAATAGGCTAAAGTCTAGAGAATCACATCCTTGTCAGATGATGCCTTAAAAATTATTTTTTAAAGCGAACAACTACACTGTTAACTTTTTTCTCTCTCCCTCCTATTCTCCTCTTTTTCTCTCAGTTTGTGTCTTTGACTTAATTCTATATTTTATTAGACCTTATTCATTCTTCACTGATACCAAAATGCAATGATTTTCCAAAGCCAGTCTCTCTGACGGTATAGTAAGAAAGCCTTGTTATTTCATACAAACTTTATATGCCTCATATCATTTGTCTATCTATAGAGTTGCGTTTTCAAGTACATTACAGAATAAAGTACAGATAGAATAAGTGAAGGAGTTTCTATGGGGTCAGGTAGCTTAGATTTTTCAGGACTTGTTTTACATGCATAATTCACAAAAATATTCTTTTTTATTCATTATTTTAAGTCAGTGAACATAGTTGTAAAATACATGAGACACTTTTTTTTTAAAGATTTTATTTATTTATTCATAAGAGACAGAGAGAGAGAGAGGGAGAGGGAGAAGCAGGCTCCCCGCTGAGCAGGGAGTCCGATGCGGGACTCGATCCCAGGACCCTGGGATCATGACCTGAGCTGAATGAAGGCACACGCTTAACCATCTGAGCCACCCAGGCGCCTGAGACACTTCTCTTAAGTTACAGACATGCTAGGAAATTATGAAAGAACAAAGATTTTTGTGGAAATATTCAATAAGCAAAGATTCCAAAGACCACCAATCATCAAAGAAAAGTCACTTTTTTTTTTTAACCTTTCCGCAGTAGAGGTTTTAATTAATGTGCTCCGAGGATAGCCATGGAACAATGCAGAGGAAAGTGTATGGTTTTAGCATAGGGTCAGCAAACTTTTTCTGCAAAGGGCCAGAGAGTGAATGTGTTAGACTTTGTGGGCCAAAGGGTCTCTAGCACTAGTATTTGATCTTCTCAATGTAGTGAAAGAAATCACAGACAATATGTACATGAATCAGCATGGCTGCATTCCAAAAAAAACCACAAAAACACAACTATTTAAAGCCACTAAAACTTGAATTTTAGGTAATTTTAATGTATTACAGAATATTACTTTGATTTTGTTTTCAACCATTTAAAAATACTGAAAAATTCTTAGCTCACAGACCATACAAAGACTCGATTTGGCCATAGCTTTGCCTACTCTTGCTTCAAAGCTAAGCACTCCCACTGTGTCATGGGGAGATGTGATCTGTACAGTGGCATTCATCATAATGTGGCATGTCACATTAAACTGTGATCTAGCATATCGATACAAAAGGGAAGAGTGTGAAGGTTTTCTTTCACTTCAAAATCTAGAATTAAATGGCCAAATGTGATTTAAGAGATTCATCTTCAGTAGTGAAAAGTCACTTTCTGGATGGATTGTAGCAGTTTTGTAATTTGGAGTTTCTTTGGGCAGTATTCTCTCAGAATCTTGCCAGAATATAACAGTGACATATTCCAGCATTATCAAGATTTTGATATAGTGCTTAAAATATGCCTAACTAGACAGATCATTTAAAACTCTATAGTCTACAAATAAATGCCCTTTCCTTCTTCTTGAAATTCTATATTTAGAAAAGAGAATTTACTTCTGACCATTGTGAGAAGACTAAATCAAATTCCAGTAATCTATAAGAATAGATGCTTTTGCATTTGAAAAGAATGACAAATCCTAAAAGATAAAAGCACAGTCAAGACCCATCCTTAGGGACTTAAAAAAAAGTGTGGTATGGGAGAAAGAGTTTAAGCAATAGGATGAGGTCATGAAGACAGCTTTGGATGAGATAAAGTAAAGGCCTTTAATATTAAATTAAATTGATGAATGCTCAAGGAACATGAGACTAAACCAAAAGCATCACGAGTAAGATTTATCAAATATCAAAATACAGATATTTTATTTTATTTTTTTTAAAGATTTTTATTTACTTATTTGACAGAGAGAGAGAGACAGCAAGAGAGGGAACACAAGCAAGGGGAGTGGGAGAGGGAGAAGCAGGCTTCCCGCGGAGCAGGGAGCCCGATGCGGGGCTCGATTCCAGGACCCCGGGATCATGACCTGAGCCAAAGGCAGACGCTTAACGACTGAGCCACCTAGTGGCCCCGAAAATACAGATATTTTAATTTGTTATAATTTCCCAACACCTGAGCTCTCAGGCAAATCTTGTTAAAATTTCATATCTTGGGGTGCTTGGGAGGCTCAGTCAGTTAAGTGTCTCTTGATTTTTGTCTCAGGTCATGATCTCAGGGTCGTGAGATCGAGCCCCACATTGGGCTCCATGCTGGGCATGGAGCCTGCTTAAGAATCTCTCTCTCCCTCTCCCTCTGTCCCTCTCTCCCTCTCTTAATTTTTTTTCATGTCTTATTTTTCTGGTAAATTTAAGTTAGGAAATTCATGTCTCCAAATGTAGAACAGCAAGACTTTTCCATATTAAGCAGTGCAGATCAAAGAAATCCTATTTGCAGTGGTTAAAAGAGTTGAAATACTAGAGCGGAAAATGTTCACATAGATAGTTTTTCTTTCCTGTGTAGGAAACCCAACCACAATTAAAAGAAAACTAGACTTTCTTTAAGAAAGGAAGCCCGTTTATTAAACCTAGCATATCCTCTAAATGGTAAAGAAACTGCTGGAACACTTTTCCAGATAGGTGGTGCTTCACTTTGATAGTGCAACAGGACCAGGGTCTGGGTGCTCTAGCCAGTCTGCTGCCTCAGTGAACCCTGGGGGCCCTACGCCACATGAGCCCTTAGAATTCCCCCACTCTGGCCACCCAGCTTGCACCTGCCTGAGATTTAGCCACACAACCAGGGTGGCCCTAGCATGATAAACAACAGGACACCCTCGGTCCATGCTAACTAAAGCACCAAGGAATCCTGGAAATAAAGCACCCCAGGACATACCCAACCCCCACACAGGCTTTAGTTCCAGCTGTCCTGTGACCTCATAGGCTGCTCCCACTTCAGCTCCAGCAATCCTGCTAGGGTGGCCCCAGTACCGAGGAATGTAGGCTCCCCTAACACACATTTGCTTTGGCTCCAACGTTCCACCAGATCACCACATGTGCAGAGCACTCTGGAAAGCCCTGGCCTGTGTCTACTTCAGCTCCTGCCATCTGCCCAAGGCAGCCCTGGTGTGAAGTGCCCCAGGACCCCTAGCCTGTGCTCATTACATCCAGCCAGGCAGTCTTCCAGAAACATGTAGTCTACACAGGAGATGCTCCTAGACAAGGCCACTCCTTCAAGACTCCTTCAAGTGTAGCTGTGTTGCCTTATTCATAGAAACCAATAGAGAAAATGATACAAAATGAGGGGACAGTGGAATATGTTCCAAACAAAAGAACAAAAGTTCAGAAAAAGTATTAAATGAAGTGGAGATAAGCTATCATGTAGATATCATGAACTCAGGGAGAAATTCAAAAAAGTGATAGAAAATATAAAAAAAGAACCAAGCGTTGAAGAATACAATAATTAAAAAGAAAAATACACTAGAGTGAATCAACAGCAGATTAGAGGATGCAGAACAGATCAGTGATCTGAGAGAAGACAGGGTAATGGAAAGAACCCAAGCTGAATAGAAAAAAGAAAAAGGGCATTTAAAAATAAGTTAATCTCTGGGACAACATCAAGCATACAAACATTAACATCACAAGGGGCCCAAAAGGAGGAGAGAGAAAGAAAGGAGCAGAAAGCTTACATGAAGAAATAATAGCTGAAAACATTTCCAACTTGGGGAAGGAAACAGACATCCAGATCCAGGAAGCACAAATAATAAGACCAAACAAGATAAACCCAAGAAGGCTTATACAAAGACATATAATAATTAAAATGTCAAAGATTAAAGATAAAGAGTGAATCTTAAAAGCAGCAAGAGAAAAGCAACTAGTTACATACCAGGGGAAGCCTGATAAGGCCATCAGCTGACTTTTCAGCAGAAACGTTGCAAGCCAGAGCATAGTGTCATGAAATAGAGTTCTGAGATGAAAAAGCCTGCAATCAAGAATACTCTACCCAGCAAGGTTATCATTCAGAATTGAAGGAAAGATAGTTTCCCCAATAAAACTTAAATATCACTAAATTGGCATTTGAAGAAATGGTCAAGACAATGCTTTAAGCAGAAAAAGACATAAACTAGAAGAAAATTATGAAAGGAACAAATTTCCCTGGTAAAAGCAAAAATAAAGTGTATGTAGTAGATCAAATACTTATAGCTAGTATGAAGGTGAAAACAAAAAAGTAAAATTAGGGATGCCTGGGTGGCTCAGTCGGTTAAGCGGCTGCCTTCAGCTCAGGTCATGATCCCAGGGTCCTGGGATCAAGTCCCACATCGGGCTCCCTGCTCAGCGGGGAGCCTGCTTCTCCCTCTGTCTGCCGCTCTCCCTGCTTGTGCTCTGTCTCTCTGACAAATAAATAAATAAAATCTTTTAAAAAAAAAAAGTAAAATTAATTTTATCTAAAAAATTAGTTATGGGATTAACAAAATAAAAAAATGTAAAATATAGTATCATATAGATAAAATGTGCAAGAGGAGGAGTAAAAATGTAATGCTTTTAGAATCTGTTTAAATTTAAATAACCATCAATTTGATACAGAATGCTATGCAGTTAGGATGTTATATATGAACCCCGTGGTAGCCACAAATCAAAAACTAATGATATACAAACAGAAAGAAATCCAAGCATAAAAACTAAAAGTGAAAAATCAGAAGGGAAGAGGGCAAGAGAGGAAGAAAGGAACACAGAAGATCTGCGAAAACTACGAACAAAATGGCAATAAGTACAATACCCATTAATAATTACTTTAAATATAAATGGTCTAAATGCTCCAATTAAAAAACATAAGGTGACAGAAAAAATAAAAACCAAGATCCATCAACATGCTACCTAGAAGAAACTCACTTCAGACCTAATGACACAGACTGAAAATAAAGGAATGGAAAACCATATTTAATGCCAAGAAAGTGAAAACAAACAAACAAACAAGCTAGGGTAGGAATGCTTATATAATGCAAAATAGGCTTTAAAACAAAGACTATAACAACAGTAAAAAAAAAAAAATTAAATAATAAAAGGATCAATCCAACAAGACATTATAATAATTGGAAACATCTAAGCATGCAACATAGGAGCATATTTAAATAGATAAAGCAAATATTAAGAGATACAAAAAGAGAAATTGACAGTAACATAACCATGTAGGGAAACTTAACACCCCACTTACATCAATGGAAAGATCATCCAGACATTAAATCAGTAAGGAAATAGGAACCTTGAACAAAACACTACACCAGATAAATGTAACAGATGTACACAAACATTTCATCCAAAAACTATAGAATACACGCACTCTTCAAGCTTACATGTAATATTCTCCAGCATATAATACAAAGAAAGTCTCAATTATTTAAGGATATATAAATTATATCAAGCATCTCTTCTGACCTCAATGATATGGAACTAGAAATGAATCACAAGGAAAAGATGGAAAAACCACAAATGCATGAGAATAAACATACTATTAAGCAAACAATGAGTCAATGAAGAAATCAAACAAAATTAAAAAATACCATGAGACAAATGAAAATGAAAAAATATACGATGTGCAGCAAAAGAAGATCAAAAAAAAAAGTAAAAACTAAAAAAGGCTAAACAAAAGAAAAAAAAAAAAAAAAAAAAAAAAAAAGACAGATAAAGAACCTAACCCAGCACGTAGAGAAACTAGAAAAATAAGAAAAAATGAAGACCACAGTTAGAATGAAACTATAAAAACGAGAATGGAAATAAATGAAATAAATACACAAAAAATAGAACAGATTAATAAAATTAAAGGTTGGTTCTTTAAAATTATAAACAACATTCAAAAAATTTTAGCTAGGTGCATCAAATTAAAAAAAACTAAAAACATAAAACAAAGAATAAAAAGGAATAGTTACACACAACATCAGAGAACCATAGAAGATTACAAGATACCACCACGAAAAATAATAGGACAAAAAATTAACAGAAATGGATACTTTCTAAAAACCACAAAATTGAAAGACGGAAGAAAAAAATTTAAAATATAAACAAACTGAACACTGGTAACAAAACTGTATAACTAATGAATAAAATTCACAGTAAAAAAAAGTCTTATCAATTCCAGTGATTTCCAGGAAAGTTTAATGAAGATTTAAAACAATTATTCTTAAACTATCATAAAAAATAGAAGAGGAAGAACTTCCAAATTCATTCTATGAGATCAGGATAACTAAGATATAAAATCAGAAAAGTATAATAAAAAAGAAAAAAAAAAGACAAAACAAAGAGGCAGTATCTCCAATGAATATAGAGGCAAAGATCCAGAACAAATTATTAGCAGACCAAATTCCATAATACATTTTTTTTTTTTAAAAAGCATATACAAAAATCAAGTTGGATTTATTCCAGGGATGCAAGGGTGGTTTCAAGATTCACAAATCAATATCATGTATCATCTTGGCCAGAGAAAGGGTAAAAATCATATGATTGTCTCAAAAGATGCACGGGAAAAAGCACTTGAGAATACAAGATACACTCTTGAGAACAACTCTCAACAAAGTGGGTTGACAGGGCACGTTTGTCAACAGAATAAAGGCCACGTATGAAAAACCCATGGCTAACATCATACTCAATACAGAAAGCTGAAAGCTTTTCCTCTAAGATAAGGAATATGACAAGGATGTCCACTCTCACCACTTTTATCCCACATGGTATCCTTCAGAAGTCCTAGCTGCAGCAGTCAAAGGAAGAAATAAAAGGCATCCAAACCAGTGTGGAAGAAGGAAAACTGTCACAATTTGCAGATGACATAATACTGTATATAGAAAATCCTAAAGACTCTACCAAAACCATCAGAACAGATAAATGCATTCAGTAAAGTTTCAGGATACAAAGATACAGAAATTGGTTACATTTCCATACACTAATAAGAAAGTAGCAGACAGAGAAATTAAGAACAATCCCATTTACAATCTCACCAAAAAGAATAAAATACCTAGAAATAATTTTAACCAAAGAGGTGAAAGATCTATACTGTAAAAACTACACAACACTGGTGAAAAAAACTGAAGATGACAGTAATAAATGGAAAGATAGTCCATGCTCATGGATTGCAAGAATTCATATTTTTAACTAGGTTCATAGAGCCCAAAGCAATCTTCAGATTCCATGCAATCCCTTTCAAAATCCCAATAGCATTTTTCACAAAACTAGAACCAATAGTACTAGAATTTGCATGGGATGACAAATGATCCTGAAAAGCCAAAGCAATCTAAAGGAAAAAGAACAAACCCAGAGGCAGAGCAATCCCAGATTTCGAGACATAGGACAAAGCTGTCATCATCAAAATAGGAAGGTCTTGGCACAAAAATAAACTCACAGATATAGGGGACACAACAGAGAGACCAGAAATAAACCCACACTACTACAGTCAATTAATTCATTAATTCAAAGTAGGCAAAGACATATAATGGGAGAAAGACCATCGCTTCAACAAAGGGTGCTGGGCAACCCGTGCAGCTACCTGTAAAAAAAAAAGGAAACCAGGGGCACCTGGGTGGCTCAGTTGGTTAAGCTGGGACTCTTGATTTTGGCTCAGGTCATAATTTCAGGGTCATGGGATCAAGCCCTATGTTGGGCTCCATGCCTAGCATGGAGTGTGCTTGTCCCTTTCCCTCTGCTCCCATACTCACTCACTCTCTCTCTGTCTCAAGTGAATAAGTAAAGTCTTAAAAATAAAAAAAAGAAGAAAACCAGACCACTTTCTCACACCAAACATAAAAATAATCTCAAAATACGCTAGAGACCTAAATGTGTGACCTGAAACCATAAAATTCCTGGAAGGAAATATAAGCAGTACGCCCTTTGGTGTCAGCTTTAGCAACATTTTCTTAGATTGGTTTCCTCAGCCAAGGGAAACAAAAGCAACAACCAACTACTAGGTCTACACCAAATTAAAGAGCTTTGGCACAGTGCAGGAAACTATCAACAGAATGAAAAGGCAACCTAAAGAATGGGAGAAGATATTTGCAAATGACCTATTCAATAAGGTGTTCCAGTTCAAAATATATAAAGAACTTACACAACTCAACACCAACACACAAACAAAAACAAATAACAAATAATTTGATTACAAAATGTGCAAGGGACCTGAATAGACATTTTCCAAAGACATGCTGATAGCCAGAGAACATATACAACATACTCAACATCACTAATCACCAAGGAATTGCAAATCAAAATGACAATGTGATTTCACCTTACACCTGACACAATGGCTAGCATCAAAAAGGATGAGAAACAACAAGTGTTTGTAAGGATGTGGACAAAAAGGAATACTCATGCACTCTTGGTGTGAATGTAAATTGGTGTCTCCACACTTGGAAAACTGAATGGAGGTTCCTCAGAAAACTGAAATAAAAATGCCAATATGACCCAGTAATTCCACTACAGGGTATTTACCCAAAGACAACAAGAACAGTCATGGGAAGGATCTATGCACTCCTATATTGATTGCAGGATAATTAAAAAACCAAGGTATTGAGGCAACCCAATTGTCCATTAAGAATTTTAGGAATTACAAAGATTTGTTGTATACTTCTATATACACATATTCATATTGGTATATTTATGTATATATGGAAATACATAATGGAATATTATTCAGCCATAAAAAGTAATGAGATATCGCCTCTGACAACAACATGGATGATGTAATGGTAGTAAGCTAAGTGAAATAAGTCAGTCAGAGAAAGACAAATACCATATGATTTCACTTTTATATGGAATGTAAAGAACAAAACGAATAAAAGAAGAAACAAGCTCTAATTCAGAGAGAAAATGGTAGTTGTTACAGGAAATGCTGGTGGGGGATGGCCACATAAGTGATGGTGAATGGGCGATCGAGGCTTCTAATTATGTAGGATGTCAGTCATGAGGATAAATGTACAGCATAGGAAATATAGTCAATCATAATTTAAATATTGCATGGTGACAGATGATATACTTATCAGCACAGCATAACATATAGACTTTGAATCACTATGTTGTACATCTGAAGCTAATGTAATATTATTTGTCAACTATATTTCAATTAAACAAAAAAGCATGATATAATAACAAACATAGAATTCATCATCATAGGTCCCAGAACAACACAGCTCAGATCTGAAGGTCAGAGTAGAGTTTCATCTGGCAAAGTTTCATAAATTTGGGCTTAATCCAGAACATCCCTATATATCTCACAAATGATTATGGAACTTCAACTGGCAATCTTTCTAATTTGTGCAATGTCCCTTGAGCACACTTACCTGTTGCAGCAAAATCTGTGTGAAAAATCAAATAAAACGTGACAAAAAAGCTCCCTTCTAGTTTATCTTATCTTTAAACATTTTAAAGTACACAATATGCAAACAGAAAAGTGCATTTTGCTGACATGCTAATGTTTCCTAAAGATAGGTCTATGTTCAAATACCCAGAATCTGTGAATGTTACCAATTTTGGAAAAATGTGTCTTTGCATATACAATTAAGAATTTTGAGAGATTATCCTGAATTGTCCAGGTGGACCCTAAATGTCGTCATAAGTGTCTTTGTAAAAGAGGCAGAGAGAGATTAGACACATATAGATGCAAGGTTGACATGAATATGGAGGCTGAGATTGAAGTGATACCATCTCAAGCCAAGGAGTGCTGGCAGCCACGAGAAGGTAGAGGGAAGGAATGGATTTTGCCCTAGAGTCTCTGGAGGAAATGTAGGCCTGCTAACACCTTGATTTCAGATATCTAACATCTAGACATGTAAGAGAATGACTTTCTTTAGCATCCCTAGGCAACTATTACATGCATAAAACAATGTGTATAGCTCAATGGATTATTGAAAAAGCTAGTATTGATAACTACTGTCTAAAATCAATAAAGATTTCCAACACCCTTATAAACCTCCTCTCTCTCTTCTTACCACAAACTTCTCCACTGAATTATCTTGGTTTCTAGAACCATAGTTCACTTATGCCTGTTTTGAACTTTAATAATTCACACTTATCTTTTGTAAGGCTTTTCTCCCTCTGTGTTACAATATAAGTTTTGTCATTGTTGCTGTGATTAGCTACAGTTTGTTTTCATTAGAGAATATTATTGTAGGGCTAATCCAGAGTTTATCCACTATTGTACTGAGGAGGCATTTGGGTTGTTTCTAAGTTTAAGTCATTATAAACAATGAATATTCTTATACATTGTTCATACAGGCACATCCTCCTTGCTGTCTTCCTATTTTTCTTCCTATATATTCCCAGATATAACTGCTGGGTTATAGGGTTTGCATATATTCAACCTTAGCAGATAATGCCAAACAATGTTGTTATACTGATTTACACGCAGTACCACCAGTGTGTGAGGATTCCTAATGCTTTATATCATCTCCAGGATTTGGTATTATTAGTCTTTTAACTTTCAGGGTTTTTTGTTGTTTTGTTTTAGTTGTTCTTTGGCAGTATAAATGCATATTGTAGATCTTTAAAATATATATATTTATATATATATAAGAATACATACAAAAAGTATAAAACTCATAAATGTACAACTCAATGAAGTGAAAGTATCCATGATACTAATGTCATCCAAATCAAGAACATTACTAGCATTCCAGAAGTTTTTCTTGTACTCGCTGTACACACTCTTCCCATTCCTCAAAGATAACCAATAACAATTCTACTCTATGAATAGTCTTGCTTGTTTTTGAACTTTGTATTAACAGGATCACATAAAATGTACCTTTTGCTCTATGTTGACAGGGCCTAGAAAAAGTGACAGCCCAGTAGCTAATGCCCAGGCCTTAGGTTTTGAGTATCATTCTCCAGTAAAATAAACCAAGATTCTTTGGAGAAATGGCTGACTTTATAAGGCTGATTTCAAAAGGACTTAGATGTCATCCTGACATAATGCTTAATGGTCAAAACTAGAACTGGAGCAATGAAATAGAGTATTACATTATAATCCAAAGAATAAAATGAATGTCCATGAGTTCATGCTAATATAAATAAATGATTGCATAAGTAAATACATGTTGGAGAAGGGACAAATCTTCCTTACAGAAGAATTCCAACTAAATGTAGAAGGAATGAGGGAAATAGAAAATCCCCATTGTAACACCACAGTAATAATTGCTGCAAGCAAATTTCATTGATGTATGCTAAAATTACTGAATGAGGGGTGCCTGGGTGGCTCAGTTGGTTAAGTGTCTGCCTTCGGTTCAGGTCATGGTCCCAGAGTCCTGGGATGGAGTCCCACGTCAGGTTCCTTGCCCAGCAGGGAGCCTGCTTCTCCCTCTGCCTCTCCCCCTGCTTGTGCTCTGTTTCTCAAATAAATAAAATCTTTTAAAAAAATAAAAATAAATAAAATTACTGAATGAAATTTTAAAGACAAACACGATATGTGAATAACCTCTAGTAATCTTCCTGAAAATATTTATTAACTACTCTGGTGGTTTTACTATATGTCCACAAATTCTTTGATTTTCTTCTCTAGAAGGTGAAACTTAATTCCCCTTTCCTTGAGTATGGGCTGGATTTAAGGACTTTCTAATGAATAGAGAATGGAAGGAACCAAGTAATAACATTACAGTGGAGAAACCTGACAGATGTCACCATAATCAAATGATTGAGGTTAACATGACAAGTCATTTCATAGTATACACTCCCTCATATGATACAATGAGAAAGGTGCTTTCCATCTGTGATGTTCTTCTCAAAGACCTATAACGTCAGTCTAATAATGAGAAAGCATTAGACAAGTCCAAACTGAGGGACATTCTACAAATCACCTGATGAGTACTCCTCCAAAGTGTTAAGGTCATGAGTGATATGGAAAGCCCAAGAAAATATCCCTAATAGATTAAAGGAGACTGGGGCGCCTGGGTGGCTCAGTCGTTAAGCGTCTGCCTTCGGCTCAGGTCATGATCCCAGGGTCCTGGGATCGAGTCCCGCATCGGGCTCCCTGCTCCGCGGGAAGCCTGCTTCTCCCTCTCCCACTCCCCCTGCTTGTGTTCCTGCTCTCGCTATCTCTCTGTCAAATAAATAAAAAAAATCTTAAAAATATTAAAAAAAAAAAAAAAAAAGATTAAAGGAGACTAAGGAGACACGATGATTAAATGCAACCTGGTATTCTGGATAAGAACTTGGAATAGAAAAATGACATTGGTGAAATTATTATTTTGGAATATTGCTCCGTCATCAAAAACAATGAAATCTTGCCATTTGTAATGATGTGGTAAGAGTTAGAGTATATTATCCTAAGTGAAATAAGTCAGAGAAAGACCAATGCCAGATGATTTATCTCATATGTGGAATTTAGGAAACAAAACAGATGAACATAGGGGAAAGGGAACAGAAAAAAAAGAGGGAGGCAAACTATAGGAGACTCAACTATAGGAAGCAAACTGAAGGTTGCTGGGGGGGGGGTGGAGGGCTTGGGCTAAATGGGTGATGGGTCTTAAGGAGGGCACTTGTGATGAGCACTAGGTCTTACACATAAGTGATGAATCACTAAATTCTACTCCTGAAACTAATATTACACTATATGTTAACTAAAATTTAAATAAAAACTTGGAACAGGAAAAAAAGAACACACTTATCTTGACAAGCACTAAGAAATGCATAGAATCATTGAACCACTATATTGTACACCTGAAACTAATATTACACTGTATGTTATTTATACTTTAAAAAGGAAAAAAAATCAAAAAATAAAACCATGCACTTTTAAGCAGGAAAATCATATGATTTTGTTTTTGTGACATTCTGGAAAATGCAAACATGTAGAGATGAACAGTTCAATAGTTAATTATGGTAAAGGCTGGTGGGGAGAAGTGGACTACAATGGGACAACAAAAAGGATTTTTTTTTTTTTTTCCAGATAGTGGGACGGCTCTTTATCTAGAGTGTGGTAGTGATCACACAACTCTATTCATTTTTCAAAACTTACAGAACTGTATAACAAAGAGTTAATTTTACTTCACATAAATTTAAAAATAGAATATAAACAACAATTTTAATCGTGTTTTCTGAATAACTTGACAGTAATTTTATACATTGCAAATGTAGATAGAAATATTTTAGATTTTTTTTAGATTTATTTGAGAGTGAGAGCACAAACAGGGGTGGAGGGGCAGAGGGAGAGGGAGGACATGGGGCTCCAGCCCAAGACCCTGAGATCACAGCCTGAGCTGAAGGCAGACACTTAACTGACTGAGCCACCCAGGTGCCTCTGTCGATAGAAATCTATACATATGCAGCTATATACAGAAAACCCTATAGTTTTCTATAGTCCACCAAACAAAATAGAGCCAAAAAGAAAGCACAAATAATTAAACAAAAAAAATACAATTGTAAAAATCTTCTCACAAAGACATCAGACCATGATTATTTTATCAGGAAAAGATACTTTAATCATAAATGCACTATTACAGAATGTAGAAAAGAGGAGTAACTACCACACTATTTTATAAATTTGATACATAACTTTGACACTAAACTCAACAAAGATAGTATGAGGAAGAAAATTATACTTCATTAGGTCTCATGAATTAGGATGCAAAATTAAACAGAAATCTGAATCAAGTAACATATAGAAGTAAAAAGATGCTTCATCAGGACCGAGTTGAATTTATTCCACAAATTCAGTTTGGATTTAACACTAGAAAATTAAGTCAATAATCACAGTAAAATACTAATGTATTAAAGGAGAAAAGCTATTCAAATATCTCAATACAGGAAAAAACTTTTGATAACATTCAACAATTAGTCATCAATTTTTTTAAAAAGTTAGCCAACTAGGAATAAAAGGAAACTTCTTTGCCTTGATATAGCATCCCACAAAAACTTAAGGCAAACATCTTACTTGATGGTGCAGTGTTGAAGCTGTGCTTTTAAAATCAGGAACATAACCATAGCATTCATTGTCCTCACTTGGGTTCAATCTCTGGCTAGTAAAAGAGCAAATTTTATGTATGTACTTTTTTGTATAAAATATATATATTTATTATATAGAATATACTAATACATATATTTTATATTTATATATATAAATTTGTGTGGGGATGTTGAAAAGGAAAAAAAAAACCTTCATTAATCTCAGGTAATAAAATTGTCTACCTCAAAAATCCAAAGGGAGTCCAAATAAATTATTAGACTTGGCAAGTTTGGTAGACACAAAGTCAGTATATGTAAATAAATGGTTTTGCTATATACAATTTAGAAATGTAATTTCAAAAATGTAATTCAAATACATAAGTACCTAAGAACAATTTTAACAATGATGTATAAAACTTTAAAGAAGTATGAAACTTGATTAAAATTTTAAAAAGTAAAATAGATATAAAGCACCAATAAATACAACAGTGCAATATTGGTGTAGGGAGAAAAAAAATCAGTCTGTGGAAATTAAAGTCTCGTAACAGACTCAAGCAATATGGAAACTTCATTTATGAGGTATGTGACATTGACTTTTCAATTAATTGGGACAATTGCTTAGCTGTATAAGGAAAAAAAATTGACCTCTACCTAATGCTGTGCAAAAAAGTCAACACAAATTATAGTCTTTTGAGTCTGGTTTCTTTTGCTTAGCATAATGAATTGAAGATTTATCCATGTTGTTGACTACATCAGTAGTTTGTTGCTTTCATTGTTGAACAATAACCCATTGTGTGATATACTACAGTTAACTATTCACCAGTTGAATATTTTTGTTGTTTCCAGTTTCTGGCAATTGTAAGTAAAGCTGCTATAAACACTTATGAATGAGTTTTTGTGAAAAAGCTTTTATTTTTCTTGGATAAATAGAAGTTCCATCATTGGATTATATGATATGTTCTTTTTTTTTTTTTTTTTAACATTATAATCAACTTCTAACATTTTCCAAGGTGGCTGTACCATTTTGCATTTGGACAAGAAACATTTAAGAGTTCTAGTTGCTCTGCATCTTCATCAGCACTTGTGTTAGTTTTCTTGAATTTAGCCATTCTGTTAAAAGTGAAGTCTCATCACTGTTTTATTTTGCGTTTCCCTAATGACTAATGATGTTGAGCATCTTTAATGTGTTTATTTGCAATCTATATCTTTTTTGATGATGCTTCAGTTAATCCTTTTTCCCATTTAAAAAATTGTTTTCTTATCCTTGAGTCTTGATAGTACTTTATATATTCTGGGTATAGGTCTTTCATAAAACATGTTTTACAAATGAAAACCTATCTTTTCATTATAATAGTGTTTTTTGAAGAAGTTTTTTTTTTAAGGTGTCTTCATCTTTTAGAGATATTGTGAAATATGAATGGATGATTATGACTTGATGCCTGGGATTTTTGTAGATTCTTGGGGATTTTCTACAGACATTTATGTCAATTGAAATTAAAGATAGCTTCCCCCCCTCCCCATCTGTAATCAATTTACTTATATTCTTCATAAATCCCAATTGGTTGTAATGTTTTATCTTTTTTTATAATTATTTCTGTATTTGATTGATATGG
Source organism: Phoca vitulina (assembly GCF_004348235.1). Taxonomy (NCBI): domain Eukaryota; kingdom Metazoa; phylum Chordata; class Mammalia; order Carnivora; family Phocidae; genus Phoca; species Phoca vitulina. The sequence continues at coordinate 7,111,502 of NW_022589713.1, read as the reverse complement.
TTTCAGGATTTGTGCCCACATTCATGAGCTATACTGATTTTGAACTTTCTTGTTTTTGATTTTGGTATTGGGGTTATGTTGGTCTCACAAAATAAGTTGGGAAGTTTCACAGTTCAAGTTGCGTAGAATTGATAATATTTCTACCTTAAGGAATTGATCCATTTCATCTAAATTCTTAAATTTATGGGCAAAGAGTTGTTCATAGTATTCAATCATTACTTTTTTAAAGTGTCTATAGATCTGCAGTGATGTTTCTTATATTTTATATTTTTGTAATTTGTGTCTTTTTTGCTTGTTTAGCTCTGGTAAAGATTTATCAACCTTACTTATCTTTTCAAAGAATTAGCTTTTGGTTTCACAGATTTTCTGTATTGTCTTCCTATATTCAATTTCATTGATTTCTGCTCTTACATCCTCTCTACTTACTTTGGATTTAATTGGCTTTTCATTTTCTAGTTTCCTAAGATAAAGCTTAGGTTATCAGTTTGAGAGGTTTTTGTTTGTTGTCTAATGTAAGACTTCACTGCTATTAATTTCCCTGTAAGCACTGCTTTAGCTATATCCCAGAAATTTTGCTAAGTTGTATTTTCATTTTCATTCAGCTAAACATATTTTCTACTTTCTGTTGAGAATCCCTCTTTTGACCCATAGGTTATAAGTATGGTGTTCATTTCCAAATCTTTGGGGATTTTTCTGTTATCTGTTTTTAATTTCTAGTTCAATTCTGTTATGTTATGGAACATATTTTATATAATTACAAGTCTTTTAAATTTATTTAGGTTGGTTTTATAGTCTAGAATATTTTTTAATGTAAATGTTTCATGTACAGTTGAAAAGAATATGTACTCTGCTGTAGTTGGGGACAGCATTTTATAAATGTAAATTAGTCTGAGTTGGTTGAATGAGTTTGGGTTCTCTAGATCCTTGCTGATTCTGTTTATTGATCTAGGAATGTTAACATTTCCAACTACAATCTTGGATTTGCTATTTCTCCATTCAGTTCCAATTTTTTTCCTTTGTGTATTTTGAAGCTTTTGTATTAGTTTTCTGTTGTTGCCTAACATAGCACTACAAATTTAGTAGCGTAAAATAATAGCCATTTATTATTTCCCAGTTTCTGTGGGTCAAGACTTCAGCTTGGGGTCTTACAAGGCTAAAATGTTGCTAGCCTCATCAGTGATGGCATCTGAGACTTGAGGTCCTCTTGCAAGATCACTTAGTTTCATGATATTGTATATCTGAGGTCCCAGTTTTCTTGCTGGTTACTGACTGGGGATTATTCTTAACTCCTAGAGGCCCCCACAATTCCTTCCATATAGTGCTTTCACAGACCATCTCACAACATGGTGCCATACTTCTTTCAAAGCCAGCAGGAGAGCTTTCTGTTTAGGAAAAGACCAGTTACTCCTTTAAGAGGTTTTGTTTTTCCTGCTTAAATCAGACTCACAAAGGAAAATCTTCCTTTTGATTAACAAAGTAAAAAACTGACTTGGAAACTTTAATTACATCTGCAAAATCCCTTCATCTTTGCCAGATAATGTAAACTAGTTCCAAAAGCAATATCCCAACATGTTGCAAGTCTTGCCCACACTTAGAAGAAATTATACAGGGTATGTATACCAGCCGGTGGGGTGGTAGTCATTTTGGAATTCTGCCTACCACAACTTTGTTAGATGCATGTATATTTAGTATTGTTAAAACTTCATGAACTGGCCCATTTAGCGTTATCTAATGCTCCTCTCTACTCCTGGTAATTTTATTTGCCTGGTATTAGTTGTATTAATATAGCCACCACAAATTTCTTTTGATTGGTGATTGTATGGAAGAGCATTTCCTTTAACTTATCTGTTTTATTAAATTTAGAGTAAATATGTCATTGTTTTCAATCTGACAATCTTTTTTAGTGTGTTCAGACCATTTATATTTAATGCAATTATTGATATAATTTATATTCACCATTTTGTTTTGTTTGTCTACTCTTCTTTTTGACTTCCATGCTTTTTGTTGGATTAATTTTTAAATTCCACTCACTGGCTTTTTGTCTATTTTTTATATTATGTTTTAGTAGCCTTTTTAGGGATTTTATCAGATATTTATATATCAAACATATAAACATTCATATATATAACACACAACTTTCACAGCCTCCTTTATAGTCTTAAAATTTTTTAACTTCAAATAAAAGTAGAAACACAATTATGTGTCTTCATTCTCTACCCTGTTATAATTATATATATTTCATTTATACATTGAAAACACTACCAAGAAATGTTATAATTTTTGCTTTCAATAATCATTTTTTCTAATAGAAAAAAATATAAAAGTCTATTTATCCTGATATTTATCATTTCTGTTTTTCTTTCATTCCCAAAGTTCCAAGTTTGATTCTCATATCATTTTCCTTCAACTTGAGGAACTTTCTGTAGTATTTCTTTTAGAGAGAATCTGCTGGAAAATAGTTTCCCTTCTGAGAATGTCTTTATTTTTGAATATTTTCTTTTGATACAGAATTTGATATAAAACAGTTTTTTTTTTTTTCAGCAATTTAGTGATGCTTTCCTACTGCCTTCTAGCTTTTATGGTTTCTTATGAGAAATATGCTGTTATTTAAATAATTGTTCTACCACAAGTAGTATTTTGCTTTTCCTTGGCTGTTTTCATGATTTACCATCTTTTGTTTTCAGCAGTTTAATTACAGTATGTCTGAACATGATTTTATTATGTTTAGAGTGTGGTGAGCTTGAGTCTATAAATTTATGTCTTTTACCAAATTTGGGAAGTTTTCATCTTTTTTTCAAGTACATTTTTTTTCCATTCCAATTCATGTTTTCTCTCCTTCCCTGACTCCAGTGACACAAATTTTAGACATTTTGTCCTTGTCCTGCATGTCTCTGAAGCTCTATTTTTCTTTCAATGTCTTTTCACTGTTCTTCAGAGTGGGTAATTTTTATTTTAACTATTTTTAAGTCCACGACCCTCTCTCCTCAGTCATCCCCATTCTGCTATTCAGTACATCCATTTAAGTTATTTCCAGGGGCGCCTGGGTAGCTCAGTCAGTTAAGCATCGTCTTTGGCTCAGGTCATGATCTGATGGGTCCTGGGATAGAGCCCCGCATCAGGTTCCCTGCTCAGCAGGGAGCCTGCTTCTCCCCCCTGCCTGCTGCTCCCCCTGATTGTGCCCTCTCTCTGTCAAATAAAATCTTAAAAAAAAAATAGTTATTTCCAATATCATTTTCCATTAAAATTATATTTGATTTCTATTTTTATGAATATTTACATTATTTTCATAGTTATAAAACCAATTTCAAGGTTGATATCTGCTAATTCCAACACTTGAGGAATCCCAGAGTTTGCATCTGTTGATTGGCTTTTCCATTGAGAATTGGTCACGTATTCATTTTGTAAAATTATGTGAGATAATTTTGGATGTTATTATGGAGACTTTAAATATGTTGTGAGATTAGGGGCCCATTAAAAATCCTCAGAAGGTTGATTGTTTTGGTTAAAAAGAAATCCACCCATGTGGTTCAGAATGCAAGTTCTGTCTTATTTTCTGTGGGTACTGGTTCCAGTGTCAATTCAGTTTTTTATTTTTATTTTTATTTTTTTATTTTTTTCAATTCAGTTTTTTAAAACCCTTTGTTATATTTGAGTCTTTCAACTCGGGAGTTAGTCTGGAACACAGTGCAGTTTATGTGATAATAGAGTTCTCAAAATCTTTGCTATGCTTTTGTGTCTCTTTTCCACTCATGCAATGCAGTCATGGGGTTAACACTGGGATTGTCTCAGTTCATACACCAAATAGGGAGATCTGCTTTTCTAGCTCTCTCTCATGAATTTCTCTTCACTTCACAACTCCCAGAGGCCAGTTTTCTCTGAAAAGAAAAATGGTTTTCTCTCAGTTTTAACTCCTTCCACCATCACCTAATTCCTTGAAACCAGGGCTATTCTCAGGGCAGAAAGAAAAAGTGTTAGAAGAAAAAACAATTTCTCCCCATAATCACTGGCCAGAGTAACAGATTAGCTTTCAGGATTTTAGGGATCTGTGCAACCACTTTTGCTATCATAGCTAGTTCTATGTCTGGGGCTCATCTTTAGCCTGGACTGGGAGAGAAAGAGAGAAAAAAAAGAATAAAAAAGGAAGGGGATTTCCTTGATTCTCTCTCTCTGGGGTGCCATCTGCCATGTCATAAGGACATTCAAATAACTCTGGAAAGACCCGCACAGTGAGGAACTGACTTTCTTGGCAAATAGAACTGAAATCTCTTGCCAATAGCCATAAGAATGAATTTGGAAGCACATCTTCCAACCTCAGGCAAGCCTTAAGATGGTGCAGCTCCATCCAGCAACTGGATTGTAAGTTAATAGGAGACCTTGACTCAGAATCTCCCAGCTATATGGCTTTCACATCGCTGACTCACCAAAACTGTGAGATGATAAATGTTTGTTGTTTTAAGCCACTATGTTTTGGGAGGTAAATTGTTATACAGCAGCAGAGGACTAAAACATAGTACAAAAAGGGAACATTATAAAGAAAAGAAAAAAGAATCAGAATTTATACTGTAGTTCTGTTTCTAAGTTATTACTAATGTCTAATACTTCATTAAAAAGGGAAAATAAACACTAGATTTTCTAAATTTAGCAGCTTTAGAATATCACATCTACAACTCACCTTCTCCAAAGTGCCTTATAAAGTTTTCTTTCTTAGAAAGATCCCAGATTCTCAAAAGTATTCTTTTGGTTGATGTAAATACTAATTTGACCCTAATTCTACAATGCTAAATCCCATCAAAGAAAAAAAAAAAAAAAAAAAAAGAGGAAGAAGAAATAATGATTTAGAAAATTCTACCTAAATGTAAAAATTTCTAGCTATCAAGTTAGGGAGAAAGACAGGATTGGGGGAGTGGTGTATGCAAAAAGCCCTATATCTTGAATGAGAATGCCTTCAAATTCCTATTAAAACATTAACTGCATTTAAAAAGTCATAAAGGCAGTATTAACTAATTCAAGTAACCAAAAACTTGGAACTTTCTCCCCCTCTGCATTGTTTGGTGATGACTTTTTGAATTGTTGTGGAAAATTTGGGGGCGATTTTATGAGTAAATAACAAATATGATTCAATGTTACAATTCTCTACTTCAGTTCAGTATTTAATAATCACATCTCTACTTCAATTGTATTTGACTGGAGTCACAGGGTAATTATCTTTAATACTGAAATTACTGGAAAGTTTAAATTTGCTCACAGATTCTGCCCTAAGTACAGCTTACTTTAATGACAACTCTTTTGCTCCTCAGTGGTAATGAATTCCATTATGCCTCTGTAAAACACATGTGCCAGGATTTGTTGGCAAACGAGATAATCAGCAGAGTTTGTCTAACAATTGTATTTTCTTTAAAGCAGTGCCATTCAATTGCAACCACATTTTAGGGTAAAATATTCCACATGTTTTTCAGCAACCTTCTGGGAAAACTCAGTACTTTTTGTAATTCAATATTGGGCTTTTTGAGAAGCATATAATGAATCAATGGAGAGCATACTCAGTGTATGCATAATAAGAAAGAACATTCTCCTAATCTGACTATACTTACTATCATATGGAAGAAAAACGCCAATACATACATTGAAGTTTGAAAAACATTCATGCTTTTCATCACAATGTAAGACTTACAAACATGTTCTGACTTTTTTCCTTCAAGTAAAATTTATTCTCTGAGCATAACAGATTTAGTACAAATCACTCCAAAACTTTAAATTGCTTCTCTAATTTAGAAGTTATGATTGAAATGGAAAACTTTCTGTGCACAAAGTACAAAATCCTAAATAGATTCTTGGACAACACAGAAGGTCAGTTGCAAAGTGAAAATAGCACAAATACAATTATGTAAAAACTAAACAGGGACCTTCAGAATCAGACCTGTTATGACTGTATGACTGTGAATATGATCTACCATGAATATCAACGGGTATTCAGGACTTATTCAATAAAAACATATCACGCTAGAAATGGTGGCATTTGAGCAATAACGGCAATTCTACATTATCCATGGCAATATTAGAGGTAAAGAAGTTATTGAGGCTGACAAATAATCCACAAGTTTAATTTTCACTCCTTTTTTCCATCAGACTTTCCCTAGAGGAGCTAATAACAAGCAGGCCAGATGGCTAATTTGATCTTCACCTTTTTTATTTCCCCTTCCTACCCATAGCTGGAAATATGCCTAAGGAGTAAAATGGCCAAAAGTCATTTAGCCAGAAGAGGAGAAGGGGAACACAAGCCAAGATTGTGGATTACTCACAAATTGGATACTTAACCACCAAATAATGTATTTTTCCTGAAACTGATGAAATGTACGAGACACAATATTGTATGTGTGTGTTGTGTGTGTTGTGTGTGTTGTGTTGTGTGTGTATTCCCACTTCCTACTACATCAACAGTGGGCTAAGTGGGACCACCAAAGTTTTGTCCTCTACTTCTGATCTTTGGATTACTATCATATTTGCTTACATCTATAATGCTGCTGGTCAATATTAGCCTATGATTAAGTTTTATTCTGATACATGGCATCTATAGAATGCCACAGCAGGAAAGAACTTATGAAATACTTTGAATATATGGCCCTTCTAGAAGCCATCTTTGCCCCTGAATGAGAGGACAAATTCCTTGTTGGCTTGTATGCATGATTCTATAAGGTAGGTACTATTTGAAGGTCACACAGCTTGTCAGCAGCTCTGAAGTACCATTAGCTACATGATATTAAGGATATATTTGACAGACGAAGCTATCAGAGTAAGCAGCCAAATTAAAATTTTAGACACATTTTAGGTTTTGGTGGGAAATGAGCTAAAAGCAGACAACCATTATAGAAACTGAATAGGAGGTCATGGCTGGGAAAAATGAGGTGCACGCCGCCCCAATCCCCACCACAATGAACCTTTCTGTATTTTCAGAAAGTGTACTTAGACTTGAATATTGTGATTATTTCAATTCCAGCAGCTCAGTTTCATTCAATAGAGGTGAAAGTTGGTTCAGGAATGGGCTGCTAAAATGGTCATTTGGGCTCACATTGAATTTTATTTTGTAGGATTTTATTTGCAGAGATTTTTAACTTGAATGTTTACTTTTAAAATTTCTTTAAAAAAAGTTCTTAATATGCAAAAAAGAGCCATAGGATGCATTTATATCTAAAATGGTAGCAAGTAAGTGCATCTTAGTCTTGTACAGGTTTCCTGCACATCTGCAGATAATCAAACATTTGTCTAAATGAGAGAAAGCAGACAATTCCTTTGGCTATGTATTTCACTTGAATTATTAATCTTGTTGAGAGAATCTGGAACCAAAAGCATTATACCCAAAACAATTCTTTCATTTTATTTGACTTAAAAAAAAAGCTTGCCAGTGCTCACAGATCTTTTGCTAAAAGGTAATGCTGACAGAGAACTAAGTGAAAGCATACATTTAGAATACCTAATTTATTGATGTCAGTTTGACACTGGCAGGGAACTTTGGTATTGTTTTCTACAATAGAAAACATGGAGCATCACACAGTGAATCTTTCCAAGAATTTAGAGAACTGATTTTGCTTCCTCCCACCCAATTCTCAGTAATAACAATTAAGGATTACAATAGCATTTTTGCTCAGAGAGCAGTTTGCTGAGGTCTTTGAAGTCAGAGAATGTGCCTTCCATATCTGTGGCATGCTCTATAAATCTTGTGTTCATAGTGGATGCCTAATTAGTATTTTTATTTTAATAAATAACTTTTGGTCCCTTAAGAGTCATGGAGATGAGAGACTGTACCTGGGATCCCAAGTCTCACTGGTGATGCTCTTACCTCTGCCCTTTGCGCTCAGGTAGTTCAGCTCACACAGTGGTTTCAAGTGTCCCATTTGCTCCAACTCTATAACTTCTGATGGGGTATAAATACACTTCATCTGAGCTGATGTGTCTGAGCTGTGAAAACCAACAAATAAAATATGGACCCTACAGGCAAAGAAATTTACATCTAAATGGCCTACTGCCATGTTACAAATAACATCAAATTATAATTCTTAGTTTAGTGTAAGAAACTTGGTATCCTTAGATTTGGGCTGGACTGAAGCTTAATGATTTTACTTTGAATGAAAGAAATTAGTGTAAATATGACATGGTGGTACAGAACTATATTATGTTTTTGAAAGTGATCATTTAAAAATATGCATGATTATTTAATATCAATGCTATTAGTTACTAATGAATTCTATTTATCCATTGTAGAAGGTCCAACTGGGTATCTACTTAGGAATATTACTTTGATGGTTAGAATTATCCTACTGAAAAGCCATATAACTATTAAAACATGTCATCCCAATTGTTGGTTTACACTAGGTTTATCCCTTAGTCTGTAAAGCTTTAAATTACTACAAAGTTTGATAAATCCAGTAGATTATCTGCCCTTTAGGAAAAAAAAGACGGAATCTGTGTGTGTGTCTGTTTCCTAAGCATTAAACACAGTGACTGATACATGACAGTTATTGTTTGAAAAATGGACCAATGTATTTCGTTATTATTTTGACTTGCAAAAAAAAATTACCTTACTGCCAAATTTTACATGGCGATGGTATCTTAATTTTGTTAAGGAGCAGACCACCTTGGAAATAACAAAACCCAGACATATCTGGTTGTTAGATAATATAGGGCTGGACACGAGAGTGGGGAACAGTAACTACAGATATTATACATGCTAATGTGTCCAGCTTTTTAAATCCATTTTCTTGGATAATTCTTCCAATGCTCACAATATCTACAAGTAGGAATTATCATCCCATTTTACAAATCAAGACTCTAGAAATCAAGAAATTGAGACCCAAAAAAGCAATGATAACAAATGGCTCCAGAGCTTGGTGGTTACAACGAAGAATTCTTTCTCACAGATGTTACGTGTCCACCGCACATTTATAGGTATACTCCATCTCATCTTTACCTGGTACTCAGCCTCAAGGAGCAGCCCTTATCATGGTTATTGTCAGACTCGTGGCACTGATTATTTAAAAAAAAAAAAAAAATCACAATAGATCTTGAGTTGCTTCTTAAAGGTTGTGTCCAGATCACTTTTATTCATTTATTACTGGTCAAGACAAGTCACATGGCTAAGCCTGATTTCAAGGAAGCATAGATGTACAATCCTCCCATGGAGAGAACACCTCAAAAAGGTGGGGGGGATGAATAATTTGAACAAGAATACAATCTGCAAGTGTAGTAACAAGAGCTGACCTGATTACAAGCCTGTGGCTAATAGCAAAACAAAAAGATCTCTGTCCAGAAATGCAAGGGCTGCTTACACCCATGGAGACAACCATGATACTTTTTTTCCTTTTGTTTTCTTAGCTTTTCCTTACACCCCTCTGTCTTCTGCACTTCTCCCACACTGACTAGGATTTGAATTCCAGCTCATTTAGGAGCTGAATCAAGTTGTCGGTCTCTTCTATGCTTGTCAAATTAGCCTCTCTGAACTGTGTGTGTGTGTTTTCATTTATAAAATAGGGATTATCATAATACCTACTTTCCAGGAATAGAGATATTGAAAATAATGCACTTAATATGTGTGTATGCAATGGGTATATTTTTAAAAAATGAGATGTAGGGGCGCCTGAGTGGCTCAGTCGTTAAGCGTCTGCCTTTGGTTCAGGTCATGATCCCGGGGTCCTGGGATTGAGCCCCGAGTCAGACTCCCTGCTCAGTGGGAAACCTGCTTCTCCCTCTCCCACTCCCCCTGCTTGTGTTCCCTCTCTTGCTGTCTCTCTGTCAAATAAATAAAATCTTTAAAAAAAATGTGATGCAGTATTACCATTCAGGGAACTATACTCAGCAAGTTAATCATCAGAAAGTGAATTCCTTTGTATATTAGAATATTCCTCAAGCTTGAAATCTAAGGATGGCATGACAGTATGTGTGTAGACTCCTTAGTTTGAGAAATGCTGAGTTAGTGGCTTGTCCAAAGTATGTAGAATGTAGATAGGTAGATAGACATTTTAAAGATGCTGTGCAACACAATATTTTTATATTCTGACAAATTTCTACCCATAGTTCAGAAGAAAAAACAAACACAAAATGATAATCGATAGATCTGTATCTCAGACATGGTTAATCAAGTCCCATAGGAAGCATTAAATGTTTGTGTAGTTAAAAATCTGAAAAGTACAGGTTTACAAACTTCTGTTTCCTTGACCTTTTCATACATATATTGTTTATATAATTTTAACATTGATTTTTGGGGAAAAAAAGCCAAACAGCTCTCTTTTGCTATTGCCAGTTACACAGTGAAGTGATAACAATAGCTCAGCATTTATTTTTCAGCATGTTTCTCTTTATTCTTCTCTAGTTTAAACCAAAGTCCCAGATTGGACTCATCATTCTTTACAGACCTAAAAATCGCTAAGATGGGGCAATCTCTTGATAGCTCTAACTCTGCACTTGTATATCCAGCCTCATAATTGCATGTAATGATGGTGTATTTTGCCTAAGTGTTCATATGAAGCTTTTGACTCTCCATAGCTGTGTTCTATGGAGCCAAAAATACAACTAATTGGTTTTCTTATCTGCAAAATGTCAAGCAACAAGTTTTATCAATTTTTTTTTTTCACTGTGTGAGGATGTAGAATTGATGACTTGGCCAGAATTTTTTCATAGCAACAAGAAAAACAGATTCAGGAGAAAAATGATCATTTTTTTAACAAATTCTTTGTCTAAAAAAATTATCTGGGACTTTAGAGAAAGTTGTGGATTTAAGTGGTGTGTAGGAAGAAGAACCTATGGAATAACGCTTGTATTTTAGTCATTCTTGGCCCAGTATTTTGGCATAGTATATGCAGTTTTTCAATTCCACTAAACACAAACAAAAACTGCCTCAATAGATTTTGCCACACCTCCCTCCTGTTTTCAGCTAAGCCTCACTGAGGAAAAATCCAGAGCAGAGGGTATTTCTATTTATGTAATGTCCCAATTTTCCATTTAAATAGCAATATTATGAAGTTACTGTATATTATTACTTTTCCTAGTGCTTTAAAATAGTTTGAGACTTGAAATAAGACTTGCGGTTTCCAATATTGGCAGGCTTGGTTATTTGGACCAAACTTCTTAACCGAAAAGAACTAAAAACTTCAAATAAAGTATTAAAATAATCCTTCTTGAAACTATGGAGCTAACAATACAGCAAGGAAATGCTGGCCAAAAAGTTGAAATGAAAACAGGAACATAGAGTGTTAAGGAAACCTCAGAACTGTTTATGTCCTGTGGACTTTTGTGACTTTAGCAAATTTAAACTTTCATTTTGAAAACCTCTTTAGTGAGAGGGATAGAGATTAAATGCCTTTGTCTAACTGAAGTCAGAATCTAATAGCAGACTCCCCCCAAAATAAGTTGGGATTCCAGCATCACTCCTAGAGTAAATCAGAAGTAGAAAAACCGTCACAGCCCTCGCAGCCTGAGATCATATCACAAGGAAATAAATTTCAAGTCTTGAACATGAAATAAGGGGTCCCAGGTTGGTGGTGCAAAAGCAAAGGCAAATCTTTTCTAGAGAAAGAAACCTTCTTCTTAAGCTCCAGTAAGTTTGCAAGTAAAATGAACAGTATACAGTCAAGGATGATCAGGCTCACTAGGAAGACATAAGGAGTGAGAATAAGCAGAATCAACAAAAGCAGATTCAAAGAGCTTCACATGTCAAAAATACCAGTCATAGAGGTTATAATTCAAGATCTCAATGTAGGAGGATCCTGAACTCACCTCCTCCCATGAACCCACCAATCTACACCTACATACAGAACATTTTTCTCTGGAAAAAACAATCAAACAAAAACCAAATTAGCTAAAGGACTCCTACACATTGGGCAAATGAGAAAAAGAAGGAAAAAAAATCAAAATGGGTGTAAGAGGCTGAAACACAATCTCACTATAAACCACACTCCTGATGTGGTGACCCACAATTGAGAGCAAACACACAACTCCAAGCTTCTCCCTTAGTAGCAAACACCCCACATCTGGTACCTTTGAGAGAGGAGCCTCCAAAATTTGAGAGATGAGCCTCCAAAACTTGAGAGATGAGCCTCCAAAACTTGAGAGATGAGCCTCCAAAACATGTAGCTTTGAAAGTTAACAGGGCTTGTGTGACATAACCCACAAGGCTATAGCAAACTGAGCAACAGTTCTTAAAAGGCTTGCATAGACTCAACTGGCTATCCCCTAGGGCACACTGCAAAGGCAGCTGAAATTCACCCAGTCTTTCTGTGAAAGAGGCCTATTTTTCTAATCTTAAAAATTCACCTGAGGGGCAGGCTTCTAATTTAACATACATCTAGAGGACTACTGAAGTACTTCCAAAGACCATGGAGTCCAACAGTACCCTCTTTGAACTCTCTTCCTGCCTTGCTCCAGGAAACTGGAATCTCCTGGAAAGGAGCCTGTATGGTGCCCCAGTTTTTGCAGCTACCACCCAAGGAACACCCCCTTGATTGTCTGGCTCTGGTGGACAGTGTGACTTACATTAATGGATCCCACAAAACTGTAACAAGCAGAGAAGGGGTTCTTAATTGGCCACTCTCCAGGGCACAGCACAGAGACAGAGACTGAAATACACCTAAGTCTTTCTGGGAAAGAGGCCTATAACTTATGTTTTTGGGCCTAAGAAACAGGCTTCTAATTAAACACACATCTAGGCACAGACTACAATCATCTCCAAAACCCAGGGAGTTTGCTGGGTACCATCTTTACACTTTCCCTCTGCCCTGTCCCAGGCTGCTGGGGTCTCTGAGAAAGGAACTTATGCACATATCTGGTGGCTTGGCTTTTATAGTTGCCACCCAGAGGACACATCCCTGATAGCCTGGCTCTCATGGCCAGTGGGTCTTATGTTCTCAGGTTTATTGGGATGGTAACAAAGAAACAGTTCTTAATTGGCTATCACCCTAGGGACAAGCATCAAGGGAACAGCCATAAAGGCCTATCTCCCAGGCTTCCCCTGAAAAATGGAGCTTTACTGGTCTAGCTGCCAATCAGCCTGAATCTAGGTGCTGAGATCTTCCTTTTTAGGACACTGATAGTGGCTCCCAGTGTTTGATGGTATAGTAAGACCTAAGAACAAAATAGGTTGGTTGGACAATCATTAGGGTTTAATAGACAACCAAGAGCTAGGTCAGGGTTGAATAGTAAGATTTCCTACAAGAGGCCACTCCTTTAAGGCTGGGGGAGGTGAGAGTTTGTTGGTGAGTTCCGGTCCAAGATGGCAACATAGGAAGACCCCAAACTCACCTCCTATATAGACACACCAAATCTATTTGTAGAGCAATTCTTCCCAAAGAAGAACTGAGGGCTGGCTGAATAGCTTCTACACAACAAAAAATAGACCCCAGTGAGAATGGCAAGGGAGATGGAGACACAGTAACAAAGGGAACTCCCACCCCAAACACTGCAAACTGAGGTGGGAAGGGATAATAAATAGTGAGGGACCACTGAGTAAGAGACAGGTGGGGCTAGGTAGGCAGAGATAGGTATCAGGTTCACAAAAATCCCCCCAATGGGGAGGTATAAGGAAACCAGAGACAAAGGAACAAACCATCCTGTCCTGGGTATCAGAGGTGGGGTCTTGTAACAGCTGCTTGGGACCAAAAAGGAATACCAGACCCTAAAAAGGAAGTAAAGCCATTGAAGGTGTTATCACTATCCTTACTCAATGGTGCTATCAATAGAGATGTTAAAAGGATTTAAGTTCCCTGGTTAGCTTTCTATAAAAGACCAACCCTAAAAGCCCTCAGTGGGCTCCCTCTCACTCCTGAGAGCTTTTTCTGTAACCTGCTTAATAAACTCCTACTGCTTTACTCACTCTCCTTAGTCCATGAGATTCATTCTTCGACTCTGTGAGACAAGAACCTCACTCTCCCACTTCACCATAAGCAAATTCATCTGTCCTGGGGCACAGAAAAAAAAGGTGCAGTTTAAAAGGGCAATCAGTAAATAAAGAAACCAACCCTAGAACCCTACCAAATACTGGGGGAGCTGCTGGAACTCTTTCTGGGTAGAAGGGCTGGTGAGCCCTAGGGTTTTTTTTTTCCCTGCCACCTTGATAGCATGGATGGGAGCCAGGTTTGTGCACCCTACCTGGTCTCAGTGAGTCCCTGGCCCACACTAGCCCTAGCCATCCCACCAAGGTGGTCCTAGCACAGCACATACTGAAACAACCTGGTCGGTACTCACTACAGTTCCAGCTGTCTTGCTGAGGTGATACAGGTGCAAAGTACCCCAGAATACTCCTGGCAGGCCTGTACTACTTTGGCTTTAGATGGCTTGCTAGGGCACCCCCGGCTCACACCTGCTTTGGCTCCAGCCACCCAGCTAGAGTGCCTCCTATGTGGAGCACCCAGGAACTCCTGCCCCATGCCTGCCTTAATGCCAGCCACCCTCTGAGGGCATCCTCTGCATGGAGTGCCCCGGGATTCCTGGCCTGTGCCCAGCCACGGTGCCCCCTGTGCTGACCACACTTGGACATCCTGATTTGCACCCACTTCAGCTTCAGCTGTCCTGGCAGGGTACCCTCTGCGTGGACAGGCCCAGAATTTTCTGGCCCATGCCCACCTCAGAAACAACTGTCCTTCCAAGGTGCCTCCTGTGCAGCACTCCCAGGACATCCTGGCCCATTCCCTGTCTTCACTCCAGCTGCCCTCACCAGGGCACCCCCTGCGTAGAATGCCCTGGGACACCCCAGCTTTCACCCATTTCAGCTTCAGCTGTCCTTCCAGGACACCCTCTCTGCAGAGAACCCCAGGACCACCCCAGTCCAGGCCCACTTTAGCTCTGGCTATCCCATCAGGGCAGTCCCAGCAAAGTGCCCCAGTCTCTCAGACTATGCCAGCCACAGCTCCAACCAACTACCCAGTCACCAGTCACACACAGGCTACAAAGGGAATGACCATACACAAGACCATTCCTTCAAATTCAGAAGTAGCTATACTGCTTAATTCATGGAAATCAACACATAAAGTCAACCAAATGAGGAGAGAGGGGAATATACTCCAAATGTAAAAAAAAAAAAAAAAAAAAAAAAGAAAACCTCAGAAAAAGAAATGAAATGGTGATAAGCAATATGTCTGATAAAGAATTTAAAGTAATGATCATAAACACGCTCACTGGACTAAAGAATGGAAGAACTCAGTAAAATTCAACAAAGATAGAAAATATAAGAAAGAACCAATCAGAGGTGAAGAATTACTAAAATGAAAAATATATTAGAGGAAATCAATTGATTAGTGGATACAGAAGAGTGAACAGTGATCTGGAACACAGGGTAATTAATGGAAAGAATCCAAGGTGAACAGGAAAAAAAAAGATTTTCAAAAAATGAGGATAGGTTAAGGGATTTCTGGGACACATCAAGCATACAAACATTCACATTATAGGAATCCCAGAAGAAGAGATAGAGAAAGGGACAGAAAACTTAAATAGCTGAAAACTTCCTTAATTGGGGAACAAAAACAGACATCCAGCTTCAGAAAGGATAGAGAGTTCCAAACAAGATGAACCCAAGGAGGTCCACAGCATGACACATGATAATTAAAATGTCAAAGATTAAAGATAAAAACACTTTTAAGAGCAAGAGAGAAGCAAGAAGTTGTGTACAAGGAAAACCTGTTAAGACTATCAGCTCATTTTTCAGCACAAACTTTGCAGGCCAGAACAGAGTGGCATGATATATTCAAAGTGCTGAAAAGAAAAAACCTACTGCCATGAACACTCTACCTGGCAAGGCTATCATTCAGAACTGAAGGAGAGAAAGTTTCCCAGACAAAAGTTAAAGGAGTTTATCACCACTAAAACATATTCACTAGAAATGTTAAAAAGAATTATTTAAGTGGAAAATAAAAGGCCATAACTAGAAGAAAATTATAAATAAAAAGATGTAAAATATGACAAAATATACATAAAATGTGGAAAGGACACTAAAAAAAGTTTTAGAATGTGTGTGAACTTATGTGACCATCAACTTAACATAGACTGCTATGTACTTAGGATGGTGTATGAACCTCATGGGAACCATAAACTTAAAACATGTAACTGATCCACAAAAAGGGAAGGAAAGCTAAACAAAAGTCCTCAATCACAATAGAAGGGAGCAAGAGAAGAAAGGAACAGAGAAGAACTACAAAATGACCAGAAAATAATTAACAAAATGGCAATAAGTACATACCTAGCAATAATTACTTTAAACATAATTGTCTAAATGCTCCAATAAAAAAAACAGGATAGCAGAATGGATAAAAAAAATAAGACCTATCTGTACTCTGCCCACAAGAGATTCATTTCAGACTTAAGGACACATACAACTGAAAAGGAAAGGATGGAAAAAAGATATTCCATACAAATGGAAGTGGGGGGGAAAAACTAGGGTTGTATACTTCTATCAGACACAACAGACTTTAAAACAAAGACTCTAACAAGAGACAAAAAAGAGCATTACATAATGATAAAGGGATTAATCCAAAAAGAGGATATAACCATTGTAAATATCTATGCACCCAACATTGGAGCACCCATATACATAAAGCAGTTATCAACAGACATAAAGGGAGAAACTGAATAGTAATGCAGTAATAGTAGGGGACTTATACCCATGGATAGATCATTCAGATAGAAAAATCAGCAAGGAAACAGTGGCTTTGAACAACACATTAGACCTGAAGGACTTAACAGGTATATGCAGAACATTTCATCCAAAAACAGAATATACATTCTTTTCAAGTGCACATAGAACATTCTCTAAGATAGATCACCTGATAGACTGCAAAACAAGTTTTAAGAAATTTAAGATTTAAATCATATCACATTTCTTTGAGGACAATAGTGTACTAGAAATCTATCACAAGAAAAAGTCAATCACTAATACCAAACTAATAATGTTAAACTAGTAATGCTTTATCTTTATGTCATCATGCTACTAAACAGCCAACAGGTCAATGAAGAAATCAAACAGGAAGTGTAAAAAAAAAAAAATAAACAGAGACAAAGAAAATGAAAACACAGTGGTTCAAAATCTTTGGCACACAGAAAAAGCAGCTCTAAGAGAGGAATTTATAGTGATATAGGTCTACTTCAAGAAACAAGAAAACCTCAACCTCACCTTACACCTAAAGGAAGCCGGGGGGGGGGGGGGCACCTGGGTGGCTCAGTTGGTTAGGCAACTGCCTTCGGCTCAGGTCATGATCCTGGAGTCCCAGGATCCAGTCCCACATCGGGCTCCCTGCTGAGCAGGGAGTCTGCTTCTCCCTCTGACCCTCCCCCCTCTCATGCTCTCTATCTCATTCTCTCTCAAATAAATAAATAAATAAAAATTTTAAAGAAAAAGAAGGAAGCCGGACCACTTTCTTACACCATACACAAAAATAAACTCAAAATGGATAGAAAACCTAAATGTGAGACCTGAGACCATAAAACTCCTAGTAGAAAACATGAGCAGGTATTTGCTATGAAATCAGCCTCAGCAACAGTTTTCTAGGTAAGTCTCCTCAGGCAAGGAAAACAAAAACAATATACTATTGGGACTACATTAGAATAAAAAGTTTTTGCACAGTGAAGGAAACCATTGACAAAACTAAAAGGCAACCTACTGAATGGCAGAAGATATTCGCAAATGATGTATCAAGTAAAGAGTTAATATCCAATATATATATACAGAACTTATACAATCCACCATCAAAAAACCCAAATGATTTGATTAAAACATAGGCAGAGGACTGAATAGATATTTTTTCCAATGAAGACATATAGATGGTCAATAGACCCATAAAACATGTTCACCATCACTGATCATCAGGGAAATGCAAATCAAAAACACAATGAGATATCACCTTATACCTGTCAGAATGGCTAGAATCAAAAAGAAACAAGTGTTGGTGATCATCTAGAGGAAAAAAAAAAAAAAGAACCCTTGTGCATGGCTGGTGGTAGTGTAAATTGGTGTAGCCACTATGGAATATAGTATGAAAATTCCTCAAAAAACAAAATAGAAATGCCATTTGATCCAGTAATTCTACTGCTGGGTATTTACCAAAACAAAGCAAAACCAGTAATTAAATCCTTATATGCATTGCAGCATTATTCACAATAGCCAATATATGGAAGCAACCTCAGTTTCCATTGATAAAGGGATAAAGATGTGGTGTGTGTATATTCACATGTGTGTGCACGCACACACAGAAGTATATTACTCAACCATAAAAAAGAATGAGATCTTGCAATTTGTGATGACATGGAGATACCTAGAGGATATTATGCTTAGTGAAAGGAGTCAGACAAAAAAGACAAATACCATATGATTTCATATACATGTGGAATCTAAAAAAACAAACAAGCAGCAGAAACAGACCCATAAATAGAACTGATGGTTGCCAGAACACAGGGGTAGGAGGTGAGGGGAATGGGTAAAATGGGTAGAGGGGAGTGGGAGATACAGACCTCCAGTTATGGAATGAATAAATAACAGGAATAAAAGGTATAGCATAGGGAATATAGTCAATGGTACCGTGGAAGCATTTTATAGTGACAGTAGCTATAGTTGTGGTGAGCATAAGATACAGATTTACCAAATCACTATATTTTACACCTGAAATTAATGTAACATTGTGTGTCAACTATACCTCAATTAAAAAAATTAAAAACAAGAAATAGAATAATCACTGAAAAAAGGAAAGTCATTTTTAGATGACTGAATATTTTATATTTTTTCTTGTAGTTGTGCATTTGTAGAAAATTTGAAAAAATAAATTAAAAGAAGGAAATAAAGGTGATCAGTTATTCCACCACTCGTAAGTGCTGACTATTAATGGTGGCATGTTGCCATGTATTCTTTCAGGCATTTTTCTAGTTGTGTGGTACAGTTGTATTGTTAGATACATCATACTGAATACACTTTGATAACCTACTGGTTTTTGTTTTTGTTTAACAATTGTCAACATCACTCTTAAAGTCTTCATAGTTCCCAATCACAAACAGAACCATGTATTTTTAGTCAGCTTCAAATTTTCGACATTTATCTTAATATTTGTTTTGAATTTGATTTTGTTATATATCATGCTGTGATAAACATCCCTGAGCATAAAGCTAATTAAGAAGAAAAAAAAAGATGGGGAGAGTAGGAGTTTTATCTAATGAATAGAGAACACGGAAAATAAACAGGAATATGTTCCAAGTAAAATAACCGGAAGTCGTAAAATGAACATGACTGATTTACCTAATAAAGAGTTGAAAAGATCATAAAGATACTACTGAGCTCAGAAGAATGGATAAACAAAATAAGAATTTCAACAAAGAGAAAATATAAGAAAGTACCAAATAGAACTCAAAGAACTGAAGAATACAATAACTGAACTAAAGAATACAATACAGGGGTTCAAGGGGGAGATGAGGCAGAAAACTGAATGGCAAGGCATCGGAACTCATTCAGAGCAGCAAAAAGAAAAAAACAATGAAAAAGTGTGATGTTAGCTTAAGAGAGTTATGGAACAAATTCTAGCAGACCAATATTCACATGATAGGCATCCCAGAAGGAGAAGAGAAAGTGGCAGAACATTTATTTGAAGAAATAATGGCTGAAAACTTCCCTGAGGAAGGAAACAAACACCCAGATCCAGGATGCCTAAAGAATCCAAAAGAGTTCAAAGAGACCCATACCAAGACACATTATAATTGAAAGGTCAAAAGGTAAAGACAAGGGGAGAATCTTAAAACAGCAAGAGAAAAACAACTCATTATGTACAAGAAAATCTCCACCAGCCTACAGTCAGACTTTTCAGCAGAAACTTTGCAGGCCAGAAAGAAGTGGCATGATATATTCAAAGTGCTAAAAGAAAAGGACAGCCTATACTCTGTGCAGCACAGTTGTCTTTCAGAATTGAAAGAAAGACTGGGATGCCTGGGTGGCTCAGTCATTTGGGTGGCTGACTCTTGCATTTGGCTCAGGTCATGATCTCAGAGTCCTGGGATTGAGCCCCTCATCAGGCTCCACACTCAGCATGGAGTTTGCTTGAGGATTCTCTTTCTCTCCCTCTGCCCCTCCCTCCCCCAAAATAAATAAATGTTAAAAAAAAAAAAAAAGAATTGAAAGAAAGATAAAGTGTTTTTTAGATAAGCAAAAACTAAAGGAATTCATCACCACTAGATTGGCCTTATACGATGATAAAGGGACTTCCTTAACTTGAAATGACATGGTGCTAATTAGTAAGAGGAAAGCATGAAAGTATGAATTTCACCAGTAAGGTAAACAATAACAAAATTTGGAATAATCTAATGTTGTAAGTTGATGGGTTAATCACTTATAGAGCTAGTGTGAAAGTTATAAGAGTAGTAAAAATAACTACTGCTACAATTGATTAATAGGTACATAAGATAAGAAGATGTAAATAGTGACATCAAAAACATAAAATATGGGAGGGGAGTAAAAATGTAGAGTTTTAGAATGCATTTGAACTTAAGTTGTTATCAGCTTAAAATAAATGATTATAAATATAAGTTGTTTTATGTAAGGCTCTTGGTAACCATAAAGCAAAAACCTATAGAAGATACACTAAGAAAAGAGAAAGGAATTTAAACCCACTACCAAAAAAATCAATCACAAAGAGAGCAAGAGAAGAAGAAAGGAACAAAGGAATTACAGAGCAGCCAGAGAACAATTAACAAAATGGTACTAAGTCCATATTTATCAATAATTTTTTTTAAAAGTAAAAGAACTAAATTCACTAGTTGAAAGATGTGGAGTGGCTGAATGAACTAAGAAACAAGACCTATATGCTACCTATAAGAGACTCACTTCAGATGTAAGGACACACACAGACTGAAAGTGAGGAGATGAAAAAAGGCTATTCCATGCAAATGGAAACCAATAGAAAGCTGGGGCAGCTTTACTTATATCAGACAAAATAAACCTTAAGACAAAGATTGCAATAAGAGACAAAGGAGATCATTATATAATGATAAAGGTGGTCAATCCAAGAAGAGGATAGAACATTTGTAAATATCTATGCAAACAACATAGAAGCACCTAAATATATAAAGCACATATTAACAGACTTAAAGGGTGAAATAGACAACAATACAGTAAGAGTAGGGGACATTAATACCCCACTTTCATCAATGGATGGATTAGACAGAAATTAATATAGAAACAGTAGTCTTAATAACACATTAGACCTGACTGACTTACATATTTACAAAATATTCCATCCACACATTATTATCAAAAAAACAAAGAACATTCTCCAGGATAGGTCATATGTTAGGGCACAAAACAAGTCTTAATAAATTTAAGGACACTGAAATAATATCAAGCATCTTTTCTGACCACAGTGGTATGAAACTGGAAATAAAGTACAAGAAGAATGCTTAAAAATTAACAAATACATGGAGATTAAACAACATGCCACTTAACAACTAATGAGTCAGAGAAGACAACAAAAGGGAAATAAAAATATCTTGAGACAAATGGAAATGGAAATATGCAAAAACTTATGGGATGCAGCAAAAGAAGTTCTAAGAGGGAAGTTGATGTGATAAACGCCTACGTCAAGTAACAAGAAAAAATCTCAAATCAAGAAACTACAAAAAGAACTAAGCTCCAAGTTAGAAGGAAGTAGGAGGTCCCTGGGTGGCTCACTTGGTTAAGCATCTGCCTTCTGCTCAGGTCATGATTGAGCCCCACATCAGGCTCCCTGCTCATCGGGGAGCCTGCTTCTGCCCCTCCCCCCCGCTCATGCTCACACACTCTCTCTCTTAAATAAATAAAATCTTTAAAAAAAATTTAAAAGGATGTTAACAATAAAGATCAGAACAGAAATAAAGAGACTAAAAAGAATTAAAAAGATGAATGAAATGAAGAGTTTTTTTTTTTAAAGATAAAAAAGGCAGACAGATCTCAGCTAGACTCACCAAGGAAAAGGGAGGACTCAAAATCAAGAATGAAAGAGGAGACATTACAACTGATACGACAGAAGTACAAAAAATCAGAGACTATGCACAATTTTTCACCAAGTTGGACAACCTAGAAGAAATGGTAAATTCCTAGAAACAACTTACTAAATCATGAGAAAATAGAAAATCTGAACACAGTGATTACTAGTAAGGAGATTGAATCAGTAATCAAAAGCCTCCCCATAAAAGTCTAGGACTAGATGGCTTTACTGGTGAATTCTACCAAGCACTGAAAGAAGAATTAATACAAATCTTCTCAAACCCTTCCAAAATATAGAAGGGAAGAAATACTTCCAAATTCACTTTATGAGGCCAACATTACCCTGATACTGAAACCAAATAAAGACACTACAAGAAAAAAGTGTTATAAGCCAATATCCTTGGTGAACATAGATGTAAAAATTTACAACATTAATAAACAGAATTCAATGTTACATTAAAAGGATTATACACCATGGTCAAGTGGGATTTATTCCAGTGATGCAAGATAATTCAATATCCAGAAAAATCAATGTGATAACAAAATGAAGGATAATAAAATGAAGGATAAAAATCATAGGATCATCTCCATAGATGCAGAAAAAACATGTAACAAAGTTCAATCTTCACTTAATAAAAAGTTTCAGCTAGGGGCGACTGGGTGGCTCAGACATTAAGCATCTGCCCTTGGCTCAGGTCGTGATCCCAGGGTCCTGGGATCAAGCCCCGCATTGGGCTCCCTGCTCAGCGGGAAGCCTGCTTCTCCCTCTCCTGCTCCCCCTGCTTGTGTTGTCTCTGTCAAATAAATAAATAAAATCTTTAAAGAAAAAAGGTTCAGCTTATTATTTTGACATAGTAAAAGCCAAATATGATAAGCCCATAGCTAACATACTCAATAGCAAAAAACTATTCTCTACGATCAGGAATAAGACAAGAATGTCCATACTTGCCACTTTTAGCCAACATAGTATTGGAAATTTTAGCCAGAGCAATTAGGCAAGAAAAGAAGTAAAAGTCATCCAGATTGGAAAGGAAGAAATAAAATTATCATTATTTGCAGAAGACATAGTATATATAAAAAACCCCTAACAACTCCACCAAAAAAAAAAAAAAAAAAAAAAAAAAATTAGACCCTGCAAATTCAGTAAAGTTGTAGAATACAAAAATCAACATACAAAAATCTGTTGTGTTTCTAACCCTAATAATTAACCATCAGAAAGAGAATTAAGAAAACAATACCATTTGCAATTGCATCCAAAAGAAAGTATTTAACCAAGGAGGTGAAAGACCAGTATACTAAAACTATAAGACGTTGATGAAAACAATTGAAGAGATAAATAAGATATGCCATGCTCATTGATTCCAAGAATTTGGTAAAATGTCCATACTACTCAAAGCAATCTACAATTTCTATCGAAAATTTGAATGGCGTTTTTCATAGAAATAGAACAAATAAACATGTCTACCACCTTTTCTTTATCCATTCATCCATCGATGAGCACTTAGGTTGTTTTCACATCTTGACTATTGTAAATAATGCTGCAATGAACATAGAAGTGCAGATGTCTTTTTGAGTCCATGGTTTCATTTCCTTTGTATAAATACCCAGTATGGGATGCTGTATCACATAGTGGTTCTATTTTTAATTTCTTGAGGAAACTCCATGCTATTTACCATTGTGCAATTGTTTTCATCAGCGTCTTATAGTTTTAGTATACTGGTCTTTCACCTCCTTGGTTAAATACTTTCTTTTGGATGCAATTGGATGCAATCCCCCTTCTAAGGGGATCATGACCTGAGCCAAAGATGGGGAGCCACCCAGGCGCCCCATCTATGTATCTGTTTTTCACAATATTCTATGTAAGAGAAGTCAGACCAAGAAAGACAAATACTGCATGATTTCACTTACATGTAAAATAGAAAAAGAAAACATAACTCAAACACAGAGAACAGATTGGTAGTTGCCAGAGGCAAGTGTTGGGATGTAGACAAAATTAGTGACGGTGGTCAAAAGGTACAAATTTCCAGTTATAAAATAAGTTCTGGGGATGTGATGTACAGCATGGTGACCATGATTAAAAATACTGTGCTGTGTATTTGAAAGTTGTTGAGCCACCTGGGTGGCTCAGTCGGTTAAGCGTCTGCCTTCGGCTTAGGTCATGATCCCAGAGTCCTGGGATCAAGTGCTGCTTCGGGGTCCCTGCTCAACGGGGAGCCTGCTTCTCCCTCTGCCTCCCCCCTCCCCCCACCCCCTTGTGCTCACGCTCTGTCAAATAAATTAAAAAAAAAAAAGAAAGTTGCTGAGAGTAGAACTTAAAAGTTTTCTTCACGAAAAGTTTTCTTCACAAGAAAAAAATTTGTAACAAATTTGGTGATGATGGATGTTAACTAATTGTGGTGATTATTTTGCAACAAATATATACATAGAAAGAGGTTATATAACATATTAGTTTCACTTTAGATCAGTTATGTCTCAGTTTAAAAAGATATACAGACATAAAAAAAGGCTGCATGGTAAAATTTCTATATCTCCTTTTAAAATATGCAATTTAAAGTTTCAGCTCCATAAAATGATTAAAAATATAATATAAAGCTTTAAAAAGTCAGACAATAAACTGCATTATGAATTATTTTTAAAGCAATGATATGCAAACAAAGATATTTTCAGGGAAAAGAAACAAAAAGTGACAGACTTGAAAATGATCCAAATAGAACTTTTAGAGTTGGAAAAATATATTAAAAACTTTAAGATTTCAATACCTAAGTTTAACAGATTGGGCACAAAGAATTAGAAACTAAGAAATAGAAGAAATTGTACAGATTGCAGAATAGACAAAAAGATGGACAGGAACAAATAAGAATCCATTCACGTCATGGAGAATGAGGAGGTCAAACATGTTTAATCAGAGTTCCAGAAGTTCCAGGGTGACAGTGGGCCAGAGGTAATAATTTGAAGAGATAATATCTGAAACATTCTTCAGAATTTATTAAAAACAAAAACAAATGACCCTTTCTGTTTAATGTTAATAATCCCTTCATGAAAACCAGATGTTGGTTTTGAAAACCCTGACTGGAAATCTATTTCCTATAAAATAAAAATTTTGTTATCCATCAACCCCAAATCTCCACTTCCTTTCCCCAATCCTAACACCACCATATTAAAAGCACCTATATATAAGTAACAGCTATCAGGAAGAAAATGTTTTAAGACATTTCCCGATCATTAAGCAAATTAGTATGGTTGTCACTAAACAGTTGCTTCAGTGCAGTAACACATTCCACATACCCTTTGTTGACTCTGGTTTGCAAAATAGCAATGTGATTCTGATTTACAACTAATTGCATTTGGGATATAACAAGAATTTATCTGCATGTTGATTTAAAATGATGTATTGACTTTTGGAACATAAATTTTCTATAAAAATTATTAGCTCCAAATTTTGTACTGAGTTACAAGGATATTCTTTGAAGTTTTGGGAATAACCAAAAGCATTCTATTTTTTTAAAAGATTTGAGACAGAGCAAGCTAGAGAGAAAGAGAGAGAGAGCACAAGCAGGGGGAGGGGCAGAGGGAGAAGCAGACTCCCCGCTGAGCAGGGAGCCTGATGTGGGGATCATGACCTGAGCCAAAGGCAGACACTTAACCGACTGAGTCACCCAGGTGCCCCAATCAAAAGCATTCTAATGAGAAAATGTCAAACAAGGGGATGTCCTAAAGGGGATGCTAGTATTTTGAAGCTCTGAATTAGACACATTTAGTGTGTAATGGATGCACATTAATATCCTTACTTGGTTCTTCCTGTTGATAAATGGGTGATCTAATTTACATACATGTGATGCTGTCCACTTTGGCAGCCTCTGAACATTGGGAGCTCACACTTAACACCAACAGATTATTTTAAAAAGAAAAAAGAAAGATTAGAGATCAGAAAATAAGTCTCCTTGTTGGTATCTGTGTTAGTTAGCCATTACTACAATAAAGAATAACATCCACCACAGAATCTTAGCGGCACGCGGCAATAAGCATTCATTTCTAGTTGATGTGTTTGTGGAGACTGTAGCCATTGAAGACTTTTATACCAGCTTCAGATCTTTCATACATTCAGACACCCAGAGGCAACTTTTTTTTTTTCTGCAAAACGAATGAAGTTTAAGCTTTAGGACTCCCACTTGCATGAATTACTTTGTAAAATTTTCAAAAGAACTTTTGAGGGCAATTGTTGGAGACCATGGTCTCCCTCCCATCCCCCACCTCTCCTCCTAGTTCCTGTGTCAGCAAGGTGGCATTAGCGAGGCCACAGCTTGGTACAAAAACTGTAAAAGTAGTCCTATAGCAGCTTAGGAGAGCAAGAGAATTTACTTCTCGGACATAAAAAGCAGGCATAGAGAACAGATTAAGAATTTCATTCCCTTTATGAAAAGCTGCCTCAGTAGAAACATTCTGGTAAATAAAAACTATGCTGTATATGTATTCAAGAGTTTCCACATGCTAGTTTGAGACCTAGAGTAATAGAAAGTTGGCTTTTCAGGTTCAACTTAGATTTTGGTATTTTTCTTCCTTCTCCCTTCCCACTCTTTTTTCCATCTTTCCCTCCTGCTTTCTGGTTTAGTATCAAATAAAATGGCCTTTTTAGCTGTGGTATTTTCACTCTGAATTAGGTAATCTTTATAATGCATCTTTTAATCCTTATGTTCGACTTTAAGGCAAAACCATTTCAGTTCTAGGGGCATATCACACGTACTTATCACAAACAGCTTTTCCTAACATATTTTTTTGTTTTTTTTTACAATCTCCATGGCTTTTATTTTTTAAAATTTTTTAAATTTTATTTTATTATGTTAATCACCATACATTACATCATTAGTTTTTGATGTAGTGTTCCATGAGTTTCCTAACATATTCTTAAGTAGTTCAGAGAGGTACAATTAAGGTCGCACTACAGAACAAGGCTTTTTAGACACATATAGTGTATGTTTTAATTCCAATTTAGTTGCTGCTCTGGATTCAGATAGCCAGGAGAAAAACATTATTTAAAATTTGTTTTTCTAAGATATAGTAGAAACTTAGTTCCCCAATTTTATCAGTTTTCTATTGCTGTGGAGAAAATGACCACAAACGTAGCTGCTTAGAACACAGATGTATCCTCTCACAATCCATAGGTCAGGAGTCTAGCACATTTTAGCGAGATCCTCTGCTAAAGTTCTCACAAGGGTAAAAATCAGCCAGCTTCATTCTCACCTAGAGGCTTGACTAGGGAAAGATCAGCTTCCATGATCATTCAGGTTGCCGAAAGAACTTAGTTCCTTGTGGTTGTAGGACAGACGTCTGTTTTCTTGCTGGATACTGGGGGGGGGGGGGTACTGCTCATAACTCATAGATGCCATTGTCATGCTCTTGCCACATGGTCCCCTTCATACATTGGGATGCTCCATAGGCCTATTATACTCTAACCTTTTTAATCACTATCTTCAGGAAGAGCCCAAAACCTTTGAAAGACTCACTTGCTTAGGTCAGGCCCATCAAGGCTAATCTCCCTTTTGATGAACTGAAAATAAATTGATTTGGGACTTGATTACATCTGCAAAATCCCTTCAACCTTTTTAAATATTAAGTAGCCTAATTACAGGAGTGACATTGATCATATTCAGTCTTACCCACTCTCAAGTTGGGGAGATAATACCAGAACATATGTTTCAGGGAGAAGAGATTTTGGAACCATGGAATTCTTCCTGCCATGTCACTTTTAACCATTTATTGCTTCAAGGCCCCTCCTTCATCACTTGAGCACCTTGGTGTCAAGAAATGAAATGTCTAGGGGCGCCTGGGTGGCTCAGTCGGTTAAGCGTCTGCCTTCGGCTCAGGTCATGATCCCGGGGTCCTTGGATCGAGCCCCACATCAGGCTCCGTACTCAGCGGGGGGCCTGCTTCTCCCTCTCCCTCTGCCTGCCTACTTGTGATCTGTCAAATAAATAAATTTAAAAAATCTAAAAAAAAAAAAGAAATGAAATGTCTAGCTCATGACCATGATACTTCTAACTGTAACATTTGGCAGAACCCTGAGGAAAAAGTTTGAGCTACCATGTTGAAAAGGTTGGCCAACAGAGTAAAAGCATTAGAGGATGAAAGGTCTTCAAGTCTTATTCTTTTTCTCATCAGAGATCCTCCATCTATCAGGTTATCTGGCCTGGAATCTTTTGACTACACCCTCTAGGATCCATACTGGCACACTTTACCTTTATGGTTTCTTTTATATAACTTTGTTCTTTCTCACTGATCTCAATTTCTTGTCCTTTTTGGAAGCCTTTGTTTCAGATTTATTTCAACTTTCCTCCTTTCCTTCATTCTCATCATCCTGGTTATCCCCAATGAGGATTACGCCTAATAATGTCCTCATTCTCACCTTCACCCAGTCCCTGCTGCAAGCCTTCCCTCCCACCTTCTGCATCAGGTGCTTTGTGGAGAATGTGTGTACATTGCTGTTGCCCCCAACTTGATCTAGGTATGAACACGTGTGAAGGAGAGAGCAAGTGAGTGAAGGGTGAGCAATATTAAGTCACTGAATTTGCGTTTGTTAACCTTTACCTAAGGCTGTACAGATATGGTTTTTGTAGGTTTTGGTAGGATTTGTAGAAAACTTAATAACTAGCACTGCTCTATACTATTGGATGCAGAAACCACTACTGACTCCAGAATAGTAAATTTTTCCTCCTTTGGAAAGTCGTACCTGTCAAGATTCTTTTGGATATAAAGGATATAAAAAAAAAAAAATCAAATAGGGAGATTTTCACCTCACTTAGCTGAATAGGCCCAGCAGACACCACAGGGAGCTGGATTCAGTCTTCTTTTGGCTCATGTATGGTCCATGCTGTTCCATCCTCAGGCAATTCCCTCACCAAAATATGGCTGTGAGAGCATCCATTCCCAGTGAAAAATAAAATCCCAGAAATTCTTCTGAATCAACACATTGTTGGTGCTTTTTATAATAGTGAAATAAAAGATACTTAAATGTTCCTGCAAATCCTTTTTGACTTAAGATAACTTGAGTGAGGAGTGATTTTCTCCTATTATGCTGATTAAATACCATGATGTGGGTTAAGTTCTATACAGAGCACTTGGCAGACAGAGATCTTTATGAATACTCGCTATCAGCATTAGTGCTGAACCTAAAACATAATGGACTCTCAGAAACATTGCCGTCATTTGTACTCTGGTCATGTTTTCCTTTGGCTATAGCTTTTAGTATTTTTTTATTAGTTAATTCTATTCAGGGATTGACCCAGGTTTATGGATCCTCAAGCTCATACAATTTTGAGGGCCTTTTAAGAGGAAAAATACGACATTGTCAATAAAAATTAGGTACAAACATAGTATTTCTTAGGAATTACAATAAGCTACAAATATATAAATGGTAAATCTTGTTATAAGTATCACAAGTCTAGAAAATGAATATTTTAATTTTAATAAGTTAACTTTTGACATACCCCTAAACTACTTTTTTTTTTTTGGCTGTACTTTGCCTAATCCTATCACAGTTTTGTAATATTTTCAATGGAGATAATGGAATATGTAGACTTCTCTTAGAATGATGGGTCAAAATTCATTGTATTATTGACCACTTAGTGAAGTTTCTTTCAGCTTCACCGTTTAGTCCTGGTAATGGCACCTGTGTAACTCCAGCTTCAGTTCCTTGCTGAGACGGTGCTACTTTCAGAAGCAGACCCTCAGGTGCTCGCAGTCCTTTGATCTAAGTCTGAATGTGCCTTGGTAGCTGAGGTTTCCCCACTTGGCCAGGTCCTTGCTGACCCGGTTTCCTGTCCTATCCCCAACACTAGTCCTGGAGAGCAGGGGACAGGGGAGGAGATGGCAAAGTGCCAGTGAAGCCTGGCATTGACCCTTGAGCAAGGAACAGGACAGAATCTCATCCATATTCTCCCTGAAGTCAGAGTCCAGGTGCTCTAGGAGGTCCCTCTTGGGATGGACAGGGCTGTTGCTGAGGCCTGTTGGATATGGAGGTAGGGGTTGGGGGACAGTCCCATCTATGGATCTAAGACCACCACAAGGCAAAGAGGATGACTCCCCAGTCGGAGGTTGCTCATTCCACCCAGTGTAGGGTTTATTTAGCAAATAGAAATATAGGACCCATGAGACATTTGGGATAAACTAAAAAATTATTGTTTACCTGAAATTCAAACTTAACTGGACAGCCTATATTTTATTTGGTAATCCTATTACTGTGGCCCTACATGGCAGCTTTGGAAAGAGTCTATGGAAAGTAAGATGTCCTGAAAGTTAAGTCTAACCAGCCTCATTTGAAATATGCCCCCTGATTGTAATGTGAAGTTTACCATTTGTTCCTGTGAAATGAGATAGTGAATCTTCACGTAAAGATCTTGTTTTTGGTTTTCTCCTTTCAAGCCCAATAGGCCTATTTTTCCAATATGTTAATCTTTGTAAGTCTTAATTCTGCAGTATATCACATTAACTTGCCGCCTCCTTAAATTT
The DNA here is from genome assembly GCF_004348235.1 of Phoca vitulina. NCBI lineage: Eukaryota > Metazoa > Chordata > Mammalia > Carnivora > Phocidae > Phoca > Phoca vitulina. The sequence continues at coordinate 7,081,036 of NW_022589713.1, read as the reverse complement.
GAGAAGCATGTGATAAGCCTGTCCCTTTAGTATCACAAGACTGTAGGCAAATGACCTTTGTTGATGGAGATTGAGAGAATGGTCAGTCTGGGTCCTACTGCTTTTGAAACAGCAGGCCTGATAAGAACTAGACTCCTAAGCTATAGGGTTTAATTTTTTTCTTCAATTGTGAGAATTTTTTGACAATGTGTATGTAGGTTAGGTCATCACATTGTACACTCTAAATATTACAATCCTATTTGTCAGTTATAGTCACTAAAGCTAAAAAAAATTAAAAACAAAATCAACATTTTAAAGCAGAGATCTACCTATCTACCTACCTATGTAGTCAAGAATCACGTTCATTACTAGTTGTGCTTCTCAGCTTTTGGCACCTCCGGCAGTAACAGAAACAAATGGGGAATGTGCTAAAAAAAATAATTTTTTTTTGTATGATGTATTTAAGGAAGGACTTATGTAGATTTGTGTATAAAATACTATTGCTTAAGGGACGCCTGGGTGGCTCAGTCGGTTAAGCGTCTGCCTTTGGCTCAGGTCGTGATCCCAGGGTCCTGGGATCGAGTCCCGCATCGGGCTCCCTGCTCTGCGGGGAGCCTGCTTCTCCCTCTGCCTCTGTCTCTGTCTCTCTCTCTCTCTCTCTCTCTCTGTCTCTCATGAATAAATAAATAAAATCTTTAAAAAAAAAAAAAAACTATTGCTTACAAAAATGAAAATTATAACTGCAATCTTGAAAAAGTACAAAATTGTTTTAAAACAAACAAAAAAGACATGTATTCTTTATTCTATCATTAGTTCTTTCCAATGACAATATTTGATTGGGTCTGTTTGCATGCATCTAATATGGGGAGCCCACAAAAGGAAGACTTTTTGGAGGGTAAGCCATCTCAAGGCAGTCTTTCTGCCTCCCTAGGGTTGATTACAAGGTATTTGCATTGGTCTGTGTACTGTTATATTGGCCAATCAGTTATGGCTAGAGAAGAAGGTTTGGATTTACTCAATATAAGCAGTATGATCTATAGCAATGCAGCGAGCCCAATGTGGGGCTCTGAGTTCAGCGTGGAATCTGCTTGAGATTCTCTCTACCTCTCCCTCCGCCCCTCCCACTTGTGCTTGCTTATGCTCTCTCAAATAAATAAATCTTAAAAAAAAGATGAACAGATACATGCCTAAGGATTTGTAACTTTCACCCGAAATCTGAGGAAAAGAACAGGCTATTGATTTTTATAAAAATCAGAAAAATATTTATGAGGACAAGGCCAGGAAGAGAGAATACAGCCCGCCATTAGGTAGGTCTGCACCCTTGGGATGGGAGATCATATTCAATCACCCACAGCTAATTGTTCTAATATCCAGCCCATCTCTTTCATCAGGTGCATGAGGTTCTCATAAACAATTTACTAATAACTTGTTGAAATCTACTTTACAATATGCCTTTTTCCATTTACCGATTTAGTAATACTGTCAGAAAGCAAACAACGATGTTGGTCTACAGTGACTTGTTCGTCATGAAGCCATTCTAATTCCGGTCTTCACGGTTTCCTTTTCTAAGTGTTCATGCACTCTTTAAAAAAATTATTTTAGGATTTTTGTCAAGGTCTCTGATCTATAAGTCAATAAATCTACCTTCTTCCCCTTCTGAAAAATCGGAGCAACATTTTCCATTCTTCAGTCTCCTGGCACCTCTCCTGTTTTCCATGGTTTCCTGATGATTACCCACAGTGGTTCAGTAATTATAGCCATACGTTCTCTCCGTTCCCTAAGATGTAGTTTAGCCAGGCCAAGAGATGTGAAATCATCAGAACAGCTAGGGTCCTTCTCATGATCGCTCCTACTTCCTGGGTTTCAGATCCTTCTAATAGTTCCTCCCCGTTTTTCCTAGTCCCATGACTGGGCAGAGATAGCATCTCATGGGATTCTTAGTAGCTGCTAAAGGACTCCTCTAGCTCCAGGTCTTTGGAAGGACCTGTACCTCATCATCAGATGCAGATTCCAATGCTTGTTCTGAGGCATGACTGATAAATATTTAATATTTTATACTCTTAGAAGTTTCTCACAACTGTGCTGCTCTGCTTCTGTGAAATACCACATAATCCAGCAATTCCACTCTGGGTATTTATCTGAAGGAAATGAAAACACTAACTCAAAAGATCTCCATGACCCCATATTCATCACAGTATTATTTAACAATAGTCAAGACATGGAAACAACCTAAGTGTTCATCGATGTATGAACAGGTAAAGAAAATAGGTTATATATGATGAAATATTCAGACATTAAAAGGAATGAAATCCTGCCATTTGTGACAACATGGATAGACCTGAGGGCATTGTGCAAAGTGGAATTAGAGAAAGACACATACCATATGATCTCATATGTGGAATTTAAAAACAATTAAAAAAAACCCAAATTCATAAATCCAGAAAACAGATTGGTGGTTGCCAGAGGTGGGGTGGGATACTAGGTGAAACAGGTGAAGGGAGTCAAGAGACACAAGCTTCCAGTTGTAAGTCGTGGGGATATAATGTTCAGCATGGGGACTTTAGTGATCCTGCACTGTGTATTTGAAAATTACTTGGAAGTTTTATCTCAGAAATTATCACAAGAGAAAAAAGTATATGTGGTGATCCTACTGTGATGTTCATTTTACAATATACTCACTATAGTGTGTTATTATGTTGGACACCTGAAACTGATATGCTACATGTTAATTATGTCTCAATTATAAAAAGGCCTAGTGCCCTTTTCTTAATGAAAAGGACCTGCACTGCATTCGTTGGTGTGTTTTTCATTTTGTTAGTTCTCCTTCCCTTAAATAGTTACTTTATAATGGTTAATAAGGATTAGATATTTCACTCCACAATATTAAAAAAAAAACCCAGATCATAGCCTAATTGGAATGAGAAATTTAAATCTTCAAAGGACACCCTGGAATATAAAAGTGAGGAAGGAGTATCTAGTTCCTGTATTTAAAAAAGCACAACCAGCAAGCCTCTGATGCTGTTTTTTCCGCTTACATTGCTGACACAGAACCTGAAGAGAGTTTACACAAAGAAATCTAGTAAAAAGCGTCCTGGATACAAGCAGTGCTTTAAGAACACAATTTTTTCTACACCCCACGTCTAGCAGTGTCTCGCACGTAGCAGCCTCATAAAAACGTCTGTTGAGTTGAATTTGCACGTCACATAAAGAACGGGAGTTAAACCTTGGACTCTAAAAACCATTACAATTGGGTCACAGGCAGCGAGGTTTCCAGGACAGAGAAAAGGGCTTAGAACTTAATATGAGGAGAACTGTAATGCCTGCAAATGAAAATACATTGCAAGTCTGAGAATAATACTTTAGCTTTTATTGGCATTTGAAAGGACACAATAAAGAGCCAACCCCCCCCTTTTTTTTTTGCCAGTGTTCTTAAAAAGTAGGGGGTAGAGAAATAAAAATTTCAGGCAGGCACTACTGGGAAGGGGCTTCGAGGTTGGTAAGAGAGAGATCTGCTGGTACAGGTCCCTAGAATTAGGTATGTATTTTTTACCTTTTTCCAAGCTGAGTTCAGATGAGACCACACAGGAGTCGGAAGTCACAAGTAGCTCTCAAAACCGTCGGTCTCCCCACTTGCAGGCTTGCTCCTGTGACTTCAAAGGAGACTCCAAATGTGAGCTTCTTTGCACCCGGTTTCAGAAGGAAGGGCGAGAGAGGAGCTTGCTATCTTTGCCTGGTTTTTTATTTCAAACTCATCAGTTAGGTAAATTCACTCCACCTGGGGGTTCGGGTGTTAAAAAGATGGAGCAGAGAATTGTTTTCATCTGAGTCTTTTGACACTTTTTTTTTTTTTTTTTTTTTGGCTCAGAATATGTTTCTTCCCAAGCTGTAGATTGTAGGCAAGGCACATATTACCCTATTTTTACAGTGAAGAAATGGAGATGCAAGTGATGATGTCTCACACTCACTTGGAACCCATTGCACCAAAACGAATCTATAATCCGATACCACCCCTCCCCAGCAGCCATAATGAGTGATCTTTGATGATTCTCAGACTCTAATCCTTTCACCTAAGATTATTCAAATCTTTCTTCTTCCTTTCTTTTCTTCCTTTCATCTATCATCTTTTTTTTTTTTTTTTTAGATTTTATTTTATTTGACAGAGAGAGAGAGAGCACAAGCAGGGGAAGCGTCAGGCAGAGGGAGAGGGAGAAGCAGGCTCCCCACTGAGCAGGGAGCTGGATGCGGGGCTTGATCCCAGGACCCTGGGATCATGACCTGAGCCGAGGGCAGATGCTTAACCGACTGAGCCACCCAGGTGCCTTCTATCTATCATCTATCTATCGATCGATCGATTGATCTATCATCATCATCTATCTATCATCCATTCATCCATTCATCTATGGGAGAAGAGGAGCAGCAAGGGGACCGGGAGTGAGGAACCTCTGGCAGAACCTGCCCTAGCCCCAGCCCCACTGACCTAAATGATAAATCTCTCATCCCCTTAGCTGGGTGTGGATGGTATCATTTTGTGGAGGGAGATGAGGAAGACTTTCTAAAAATAAACAGACAAATAGCATAGCACTCTATGAATTTTTATAAAGAAATCCCACCTATAACAACAAAGTAGCATAATCTAAAACATTTTTAGTGAAAGTATGAAATAAACACAGGAAAAAATATATATCTTGTTAGTGTACAGCTCAGTGAATTTTTACACATTGAACACGTGTGTAACCAACATCAGATCAAAAAAACAGAACGTCACTGACTCTTCTGAACTCTTGTTCTGATCACCCCTACCCAAGGGTAATTTTATCTAAATTTCTAAGAAAATATATTAATTTTGCCTGTTTTGTACTTTTCTGGGGTGGGATCATATAGTGTGCACCCTTGTGTCTGGCTTCTTTCACTTAACATTATTTTTCTGAGATATATCCATATTATTATGTGTATTTGTAGATCGTTCATTCTCATTAGTGTATTGTAGTACACTGTGGGAATACGCCAGTTTGATGACCCCTTTTACTTTTGATAGCATCTGGGTAGCTTACAATTTGAATCAATGATGAATTGTACTGATGAGAACATGCTTTTTCAGTATCTTTTGGTGCACATATGTACATATTTCTGCTGGGTCTATGTGTTGAGTGGTATTGCTGGGTCAGAGGCCTGCAACTGTTTGGCTTTTGTAGATGCTGGCTGTTTTCCAGTGTTTGCTGTATCACACTTCCACCGCAGTATATGACTTCTAGTTGCTTCACATCCTCACGAGCTGTGGCAGAGCCCCAGAGATGTCCACATCCTAATCCCTGAACCTATGAATATGTCTCTTTCCTGGCAAAAGGAACCTCACGGGTCCATAGTGGAGATCTGCGATTAATTCCGTTCCTGTCTGATGAATTTTCAGTTCTCTTCTGTTGGACCCTCAACAACCGTCCAAGTTTTAAGTGTGAAGATTATCAGGAAAATTATTTGAACCACTGCAGAGACATCAGATAGTGGAAATGATGCTGAAATTTTTATAGTGTGATTCAGTTGATTCAGTTTAAGGCTGAAAAAAACCAAATCCTCAAAACACCAGAGGTTTATTTTAAAGTCCATTATATCTGACATGATTAGCAGTAAGTAACATTCATAAACTATCAGTTTCTCTTACATTAGTCATACTTTTGACTTTTCACAATTATCCAAAATATGTCTTATGAACTTCATGGCAGAAAGTCAGACATGCCTGTTAAAGTGGAACAATTTTAGACAGTGTATCTTTACATTGAGAGGGAGGCAAACAAAATAGTGAAATCTGTCACAATACAGAACTGAATTGACTTATATATAATCATACTTTAAAACATCGTGTCAATGGGATTAGTTAGCTCACCAAAGTTCTTTGTTTAATATACTAGCTCTTAATTCCGCTTTCTTATAACAGTATAGAAGGGATTTAAACACTTATTGTGTGAGTAAGCAAAGTACTTTTATTTTTTTTTTATTTTTTAAAAGATTTTATTTATTTATTTGACAGAGAGAGACACAGTGAGAGCAGGAACACAAGCAGGGAGAGTGGGAGAGGGAGAAGCAGGCTTCCCGCTGAGCAGAGAGCCAGATGCGGGGCTCGATCCCAGGACCCTGGGATCATGACCTGAGCCGAAGGAGACGCTTAACGACTGAACCACCCAGGCGCCCCAAGCAAAGTACTTTTAGAGATTTCCTTAGAGTTGTGCTTTCATCAAAGCAGACGTTTTTCTTTACGGAGGCTATTTCTGATTTTCTACTTATTTTCCTTTTTTACCAAATGGCTTTTCTCTCTGTGCATATGTTCTGTTTTTTTTCCTTCAAAGTGTTCATATTTCCTTTTACTTCATCTTACTAATACCTCCTCATGCCTTCTTCTGAAATTCATGGCTATTTCCCCTTTCTCCTACCTCTCAAGAATATGGAGAAAGTAGAATACCTGTGTGTGTGTGTGGATGGATGGATGCATGCATGCATGGCTGGATGTTCCGTGCCCATGCTGAACCAATCAGCTGTGGAGAGGAGAGGGCCTGGGGGCCAATGGGAGTTAAGCACTGCCACTTATGACTGTTCCTTAAGCAGAGCAGCCTTCCTTAGAGAGGCAAGTGAATGTGTAAAGCTACTGTGACTTACAGATATTCTTAACACGTTCTTTACCTTCATCTCGATCTCTCTTCCTGTGCTGTTCCTTAAATTACTGTTGCTTTCACCCCAACTCCCTTCTTTCACTCTTTACATTTTCCCTGGGTGACCTCATGGCTTTAATAGGACTTGCTTTATCTCCAGCCCAAATGACTTAAATGAACTCAGATTCGGAATATCACGTAGATCCTAAACTCAACATATTCCAAAAGAAACCCATATTTTACATCTCCATACTGCAAACTGTTCCGCTTCCTGTTGATCTTATTGTAACACTATGAAATGCATATAAACATTTGTTTTCTGCATATCTAATACTGCACATGATCTGATACATACATGTAGTAATTAACTTACTGTATTTTCTCACCATGACCAAAATCTCCTTTTAGCATAAATTCAATAGTTGATAAGGTATTTCAAAATAATACAAAGAATTAGATAGAGAAAAGCAAGTCTTTCTTTCATTTCTGACTTCCATACCCCAGTTCTCTTCCCTATAGGCAACCCTGCTTCCTGATGTCAGCTGCATCCTTGCAGAAATAGCCTTCACGTAAATATGTATGCATGTATATTTTTTGTAAAATTTATATCCTGCTTTATATCCTTCTAAAAGTTTGAGGATCATTAGTGCATACTGTTCTTCCCTTGCCTTTTTCTCACTAACAATATAACTTGGATATTTACTATAAAAATAAAATAAGCCTGCAAATGCTTACAGTTAGAATTCACACAAACTGCTTATAGTTTCCTATTGGGGTTCTTAAAGCTAATTCTACTTTAATCCTTTTAGAACATATCCTTTCAAGGAGGAAGTGCTTTAAGTTACTGGTGATTTGAAATGTGTTGTCTATACGTTTTTCTTGTTAAAATAACATATATTTAAATTAAAGATATTTTTGCACTTTCCTCACCTGCTATCTAGAGGCTATCATTTTTATATTTTTAGCTATTTTTTTGGTATGTACCACTCTATTTCCAAATAATATGCTCATTTTTAATAAAACATTTTAACTTCATTAATTCTAGACATCATCTATTGATACTGTTTTTGTTAAAAATTGTTCAGCTCTTGGGGCACCTGGGTGGCTCAGTCGGTTAAGCATCCGACTCTTGGTTTCAGCTCAGGTCACGATCTCAGGGTGGTGGGATCGAGCCCCGAGTTGGGCTCCACGCTCAGTGTAGAGTCTGCTTGAGATTCCCTCCCTCTCCCTCTGCCCCTTCCCCCACGTGTGCTTGCGTGTACGCTCTCTCAAGTAAAATAAATAAAATCTTTTAAAAAAATGGTTCAGCTCTTTTATTTATTTATTTTTTTTAAGATTTTATTTATTTGCGAGAGAGAGAATGAGAGACAGAGAGCATGAGAGGGAGGAGGATCAGAGGGAGAAGCAGACTCCCCGCTGAGCAGGAAGCCCGATGCGGGACTCGATCCCGGGACTCCAGGATCATGACCTGAGCCGAAGGCAGTTGCTTAACCAACTGAGCCACCCAGGCGCCCGGTTCAGCTCTTTTAAACAGTCCTTCTTATTAATTCCCTTGCTCCAATCTCCCAATATAATTACATTAGAATTTTGGTTAAATGGAGACTACATTTTACATTATTTTTACTTTGTAAGAATTCTCTGCTATGCCAAGAGATGGTCTAGAATTATCATTTGTTTTTTTCCTGGCGTATATAATGTCTGTTTTCTAATTTACTTTGTTTTCTATGTATCTCATGCTATTTCCCCCCCAAAAGCTCAAACAAATCTGTCAGATTTTATCAATATTTTCTGTGTTCTCAAATGCATCAGGGCTCTGCTTACCTGGGAGTACATTCTGCAGGAGCCCTCTACCTGCTCCAGTTGCTCCTAATTGCTCTCCTGGCTATTGCAGTGTGATAGGCTCTCTCAGTTTTCTCTTCTTTTTTTTCTTTTAAGATTTTATTTATTCATCTGACAGAAAGAGAGAGCATAAACAAGGGGGAAGGCAGAGGGAGAAGAAGAGGGAGAAGCAGGCTCCCCACTGAGCAGGGAGCCCGATGCGGGGCTCAATCCCAGGACCCTGAGATCATGACCTGAGCCGAACGCAGATGCTTAACTGACTGAGCCACCCAGGCGCCCCTCAATTTTCTCCTCTTAATTGCTTTCCTTCACAGGGTTTCCTGTTTCTGTAACTCGCATCTTCCTTCTCGTGGTATAGCAATCTCTAACACTTTTTAAGAAAGATGCGTGGAAGGTAAACATTTTGAATGTTTGCAAGTATATATTCAACTCCCATGTTTAAATGACAGTTTGATGGGGAAAAAAATTCTAAATCAAAGACCATTTTCACTGAGAATTTAAAAGGCATTGCTCTATATTTCCCCCTCCCCCTACATTTTTGTTTTGCTGCCGAAATGTCTAATGCTATTTGATTTTCCATTCTTCTCTTCAGTGAGCTGTTCTGTTTTTCTAAAAGTTTTAGGGATCTTCTCTTTTTTATATCCTGGGGTTCTAAAATGTCATCGTGATGTGGTATAGTATCTTTCATCCCTCGTACTGTGCGTGAGGGAAACCCATTCAATCTGGAGATTTTTATCCTTTGGTTCTAGGAAGTATCTTATTTCTATCACAATTTTTCTCTCCTTTGTTTTCTGTGTTCTCTCATTCAGGAATTCCTATTATTTCAGGTGTTGGGTCTTCTAAACTGATCCTCTAACTTTCTTAGCTTTTTTTAAAAAAAAATTTCCATCTGTCTTTTTGTTCCAGTTTGCTGAGAAATTTCCACAACTTGAGCTTCCAAATCTCCTGTTGAATTTTTATATTAGTTATTCTATGTTTAATTATTAAAGTTCTTGCTTGGTTCCTTTTAAATGGCCTTTTATTATTGCTTTATGATTGTAGTATATTCTCTGATTTTTTTAAGATAGTAATGATAGATTTTTGCAAGGTTTTTTTTTTTTTTTTTTTTTTTTTTTTGCTTTTTTTATTTTCTTTTTTTTTTTTGGGGTTTTTTTTTTTTTTTTTTTTATTTTTTTTTTTTTTTTTTACATTAGAGAATTTCCTCAAATATCCGGCAATGCTTGGCTCCCCACTCATATTTGGAAAGAGACTCTGAGAAGCAAATGGAATCACTGTTTGTAGGCACAGTTTATTGATGGGTAGACTTCAGTGTTGGATAATAAGGCAGCAAGGTGGCCTTCCTATTACAGGATATCTGATGCATTTTCTCTTGAGCTCTTCAGTTTCACGTGAAGAATCCTGTAATTCTCGGCTGTGGGGTTCTGAGGACTGAGGCAAGCCCACAGCTTGAACTGCTCGATAGCAGGCTCTCTCTCACCACCCCTGAGTATTGTTTTAGCCCCACGTTCTGCTATGCCTTTGGTGTTCAAGTCCTGAGGCTCTGTGGGACTCCAGAGGGCAATCTGGCTCAATTCAAATTGGTAATCACCTCAGCAAGTGCCCACATATTAGCCTTCATATTGGCTTCATTAGGTACCAGTTTACCTCAATTTGTTATTTATTTTTTCCAAGGATTTATTGACATTCCTTGTCTGCTGCCATCCCCTCACTTTTCTCACATTTGCCTTTATATTTGTACCTTTTAAAATCCTTTACTGTCAACTTAATAAGGTTTCTGGGGTGGGGGGGACAAATTTATGTGGTGAACATACAATGTTTAATAGTAATAACCACGAATAGGGAGGAAGTGAAGGGTTAACTAGGCCCTGAAGTATAACTGGGCAGAAACCTCTCGTGCAGGCATTAGCAAATTACTGCCTGCTGGCCAAATCTGGCCCCTGGCCTGTTTTTGTACGGCCCATGAGCTAAGCCTGGGCTGTACATTTTTAAAGGGTTGTAAAACAAAACAAAACAAAGAACATGCGATAGAGACCATATGTGGCCAACAAAGCCCCAATTAATTATCTGGCTCTTTACAGAAGTCTTGCTGAGCTTCCTCTAGGGCAGGGATTCTCAATCTGAGGGCTTTAGAAACAGACCTAGAACCAGGTTTCAGTCTGGATCATTAGCAAAAATCTCTGGGGGTGCGGCTCAGGAATGGAATGATTCTAACATGTAGCCAGACGAGCATGAAAAGTCTCCCTACTAAAAAACAGCATCAGCCATCAGACCAGAACACCACATCCACTGGCAACAATACCTAAGATACTGGAAACTTCCAGAGACATATTTAGCTGATACATTTCTATGCTCATTTTTTCCCCGTTTATTTTGGGCAATATTATATGTGCATATATATTGTTTCTACAAGTCTTATTATAAAAGCAGAAGGCATCTGTGCCCTCTTTCCCATGCTACAGGAACAATCTCTTTAAGTGTTTTTAGCTGATTCCATTTCTAAATAGTATGTTTACTTTACTGCTTTAGGATTTTTCAATTTTAGACACTTTCTGTTACTTTCCTACCATGGAAGAATGAGGATGTAGCTCCCCTTCACACCCTCCCCCTACCACACACACACAAGCTTCCTATCCCTTACCCCAACTTTTTAAAATTTAATAAGTCTTGTTAGAACAATATATATTTTATTAAATGTGCTCATCAGTATGTAAATACTATTCACAACTGAGTGATGTTATGTCCAGTGATTATGTTCCTGCACAATTATACACTCTTTCTGAGGTGGGTAATTGCTTTTACCTCTTTGTTTTCCACGTATGTATTGTTCTTTGACTACCAAAGTGTTTCCAGTGTGTAGATCTCCTCTCGGTACAGACATCATGTCTTCCATCTGGGAAGCGAAGTGCACAGCTGTCAATCTGAACTCTCCCTTTACCTTCCTCTGGGATTTGTTTTGTCTCTAGAGCCCACATAGTCCTTCTTCTTGGTTGAAGACTTCATTTTGGAACACATCCTTCAGTAACTTTTGGAGAAAGACTGCATGGGAGAGCTCAGATACTTAGATGCTATATGTCTGAGTATGTCATTCCACTTGCACATTATCGATAGTTTGCTTGCCAATAGGATTCTAGGTTGAAATTTGTTTTCCTTTATATTTTGCTGGTTTCATTCTATTGTCATCCAGCTTCCAGTCTTGCTGTCATTCTAACACAAGCAGTCCTTCTCATTTCTTATTTTGTAGTGTGACAGATTGTGTTTTCCAAAAAATGGCTGCAAACGATCTTTCATCTTCCTTGCCCTTTGACAATGGAAACTTTTCACCCTCCCACTGAGATGTGTGTGCTTTTCCCTGGAACTGAGGTGGCTTGTCATTTTCTTTTAATCAATACACTGTAGTAGGAGTGATGTCGTGGGGACTTTGAGGTTGAGCAATGCAGCTTCCACCTTGCTTGTGGGGCCTCTTGTTTGTGGAATTTCGAGTTGCCGTGTAGACAGCTGACTATCCTAGACACCGATCTCTGAGGAAAACTAGGGCAAGTAGAGCGACCACGGGGCATGCTGCTGTCAACAGCTCCAGGTGCGGTTCCAGCTGACAGTGTTAAATATCGGTATCAAGTGTTAAATATGTGAGTGAACAAGACTTCAGATGATTCCGTGCATCTGCTGGGTTATCTCTAGCTGTTGAGTCTTCCCAGCTGAAGTCACTGATGTTGGGGAAAAGAAACAAGCCATTTCTACTGTACCCTGTCCAACTTTTATGACCCACAAAATCAAAGAGCGAAATTAAATTGTTGTTTTAAGTCACTAAGTTTTGGGAGAATTTGTTGCACGACTCTAGTAACTAAAAGAGCAGGTGACTTTTTAAAAAGGTTTCTGGAAGCTTTTTATATTTGTTTTTAGTATCCTGAAATTTTATGATGGTCATTTTGCTAACTATTGGGCACTAGGTGTTTACATTCAACTTGAAAAAATTCATGTCTTTCTTGGGGCGCCTGGGTGGCTCAGTCGTTAAGCGTCTGCCTTCGGCTCAGGTCGTGATCCCAGGGTCCTGGGATCGAGCCCCACATCGGGCTCCCTGCACCGCGGGGAAGCCTGCTTCTCCCTCTCCTACTCCCCCTGCTTGTGTTCCTCTCTCGCTATGTCTCTCTCTGTCAAATAAATAAATAAAATCTTAAAAAAAAAAAAAAAGAAAAAATTCATGTCTTTCAGTTCTTAGAAATGTTCCTGAAGTACTTCAGCAATGATACTTATTCCTGGATTTTCTCTTTTTCTGACGCCCCTGTTATTTATATGTCAGCCTTCCTGGACTAATCCTCGAATTTTCTCATTTTTTACTTTTTTCTTTTATTTTCTAGCTCTTAATCTTTCTATTCTAACTCCTGGGATATTTCCTAAACTTTGTTTCCCCAATAGTTACCATACTTTTAGTTTCTAGGATTTTTTTTTTTCTCAGGCATTCTATTCTTTTTTGTTTTTTTAAAGTATGCAATTTATCTTCTATACTAGGACATCAGTACCATTTTTTGTTTGTTTGCTTGTTGTTTTTTCTACGTGAATAATCTCTGTTGCCTTTCATCTGTTTGTTTTGGTGTCTTTCTGTAGTGTTTATTTTCTCATAGTTAAGAATGGGGCACTAAAAATAGAGAGGAGTGGTTGATTGTGGACTTAATGCTTGATATCTTGGATGGGTCATTTCACCGGGAAAATCTTGGTGTCATTATTTTAATCTTTTTTGTGGGGGGGGGAGCAGGGTGCAAGGGGTTGGTCAGATTCTAAGGGGGTTAATATCTAACTTCCTCTCTGGCTAGATAGTCTAGCTGTCAACCTTCTAGGAGTCAAGTGGGGAGGAGGTTTGAGTGACATTTCTATCTGGCACTTTGCCTACTGTCTCCTGTGAGAATAAACCACTAGCCTCCAGGGGAAACGATAGTTGCTTAGCCACTGGAATGGGAGAAGTGACCTGGCATCTAACTTAAACAGACTTTCACCAGTCCTCCAGTTTTTGCCCTATGTTTTCCCTCTAGGTGTACCTGATGTCCTTGATCCCTGTGCTTTTAAGGGTTGCAGTATGAATTTTATTATTCCTTATTTATTCTCCTTGGCTCAAGAGTTAGCTTTTAGGATTTATTTATTTTTTTATTTATTATTATTTTTTTATGTTAATCACCATACATTACATTAGTTTCTGATGTAGTGTTCCATGATTCATTGTTTGCGTATAACACCCAGTGCTCCATGCAGAACGTGCCCTC
>NW_022589713.1:7025045-7066928 GCF_004348235.1 Phoca vitulina | reverse complement strand
CTAGAACCCTCAGTTTGTTTCTCAGAGTCCCTAGTCTCTCATGGTTCGTCTCCCCCTCCGATTCCCCCCCTTCATTCTTCCCCTCCTGCTATCTTGAATCACAGATCTGTACCGCTGAAACGAATACATTATATGTTAAAAAAAAAAAAAAAAGGAAGAAAGCTTTTAGGATTTAGTTTTGCTTCTGCTAAGTCAATTGTCATTATCTATCTCTCTCACAGCTTCCAAAATTTTATGACATTCCTTTTCTTTCCTTTTCCCTTTGTCTTTGGATGATAGGCATTTTTAGACAGCTCTTTGATATGATCTTAGTGGAATCTAGGGAGGCAGAGAAAGTGAATGCATGTGCTCAATTTACTACCTTTACTGTTTTGGTTTTTTTTTTAAAGATTTTATTTATTTATTTGACATAGAGAGAATGCGCGCACCAGAGAGCACAAGGGGGCAGAATGGCAGAGGGAGAGGGGGAGGGAGAAGCAGGCTCCTTGCCAAGAAGGGAGCCCGATGTGGGGCTCGATGTGGGGCTTGATCCCAGGACCCTGGGATCATCACCTGAGCCGAAGGCAGACGCTTAACGAACTGAGCCACCCAGTCATCCGCATACTACCTTTACTGTTAAATTAAAATGTGTACATAGACAGGCTCTCTGCAGTACAATTTAGGATTTGTTAGCTAATCTAGATGTGTCTTACTGAATTCCTTTTCTTATAAGATGATTGCCGTTTTTCTGCTGTAGCTTCCTAATTCAGTTGTAAGAGGCATATTCAAATTAGTAACAGACTGAGGAAAAATAATATTTGCAATAAATATACATGTTGACTGTAAGAGAGACTGATTTAAGAAAACTCAAAGTATAAAATACCAGAAATCTTTGAGTTGAGAAACTATAGTAATTACATATAAAACATAACAACAATTTTTAGCAATAAAAGGAAGAGAGAAAATGACTTATTGTACTTCATTATCCGTTTGCCTTATATTTTACTACTAATAGTAAGAGAAAAAATGAATAATCAAGGAATTATACAGAACTTTAAAGTTTTACCTCAGGTCAAACAAGATCTTGTTCCATTTTGATTTCTTCATTAATATCTCAGAATTAGTGAGTTTGATATTTTTCATCCTAAATTCCATCTGGTCATTTGTGTTTAATTTCTATTTGTTATCAAGAAGTTGAAAATGATTACACATTATGGAAGCTTCTAAAATATCTTTTATAATCTTTAATTGAGAATTTATTTTTAAGTGTTACTGTGCATGTGCCAATATAAAAGAGTAGATTCCAAGAGCTTTTTTTTGTACAGGAAAAAGGGCATGTGAGGTTTCTACACGTATCCTCTGGATACAGTGAGGGAAAACATCCAACTTGGCAAAATTAATTCTTAAATGATTTAATTTCACAATGACTATTTAAAATGTTCCCATTTCTGGGTGGTGTTTTGGGGAAGGGGGTGGGCCATATGGCTGCCAACTTAATCTTTATCGAGATAGATCAAGAGACCTGGGTTTTTTTAAAGGAGGGTTTGTTGTTTTTACATTTCTACTGTCTGACCTTGCCCTGAGCCACTAACTCAGCTGCTCTGACTTCACATGAGCAGCACCAAGTACGATTGCGACTATAGACCCCTCCTTTCTGTGGGCACTCCATCTCCTGATCCATTCCTGTTTTTGGTCTTTGACCTCTTGCCTGGTCTTCTCCCTCTGATTCCACACTCACCCTTCAGATCTCAGGGCTGATGTCTCTCCTTTTGTGGCTACACTTGGCTCTGCTCCTTGAAATAGATTTGCCTGAGCCCCTCAGCTAACAGCCCCACATGATTCAGTCTGGCCCCTGAAACCCTAACTCAGGATCACCTACTTTGCCAATGTGTTGTCAGGTTGGACCTGGCTCTGCCATCTGAACTCAGACCACACTGGCAATCAGAGAAAAGGAACGGATTATTGGTTTGCAGGGTAATTTTTTTTTTTTATTATGTTATGTTAATCACCATACATTACATCATTCGTTTTTGATGTAGTATTCCATGATTCATTGTTTGCGTATAACACCCAGTGCTCCATGCAGTACGTGCCCTCTTTAATACCCATCACCAGGCTAACCCATCCCCCCAGCCCCCTCCCCTCTAGAACCCTCAGTTTGTTTCTCAGAGTCCCTAGTCTCTCATGGTTCGTCTCCCCCTCCAATTTCCCCCCTTCATTTTTCCCTTCCTGCTATCTTCTTCTTCTTTTTTTTTTTAAACATATAATGTATAATTTGTTTCAGAGGTACAGATCTGTGATTCAACAGTCTTACACAATTCACAGCGCTCACCATAGCACATACCCTCCCCAATGTCTATCACCCAGCCACCCCATGCCTCCCACCCATCCCCACTCCAGCAACCCTCAGTTTGTTTCCTGAGATTAAGAATGCCTCGTATCAGTGAGATCATATGATACATGTCTTTCTCTGATTGACTTATTTCGCTCAGCATAACCCTCCAGTTCCATCCATGTTATTGCAAATGGCAAGATTTCATTCCTTTTGATGGCTTGCAGGGTAATTTGATCTCTTATTCCCTTAAGCACAAACATTAACTACCTTTATGCATAATTATGATCCTGCTATGAGCTCACTGGTGCCTTGTGATATTTTCTTTGGAAAGGGGTTATTTTAATTTAAGAAAACATTAATCAAATGGCAAGCAAAATAACTAATTTCCAACCTTAAAATTATTAAGGTATGGAAATCTCTTAGAACAGGGCCACCTCTACAGACAACACACACACATGCCAAATTGAAAGGAAGCTGGCCAGTAGAAATAGAAAATTACAGGGTTTGTCTGCTCTTACTTCTGCCATTTTGCTGGTTTCCCTAAAATTTGCCTTTTTAGATTAAATCTGAGGATATATTTATTGATGAGATGTCCATTTTTTCATCAGAAAAGTGTTTCATAATTAATTGTAGAAAAAACCCTGGAATTTTAGTTTTAGCTGTGACTCAAACAAGTTGTAATAATTTTGGACAAGTTGATAATTCCATCTGTCATAATGTCTAAGAGGAAATGGTTGCACTGTGTACCTTCTAAGGACTCCGTCTTATGGTTCACTCATATCTATAAATCTAACTGGTGACTTCTTAATTTTTATCCCCAGCTCCTGCTCCAGCCCCAACTTATGAGAAATAAATATGCCTTCATAGCAACAAATTTGAAAAATATGTACAAAACTTGGGGGGCTTGGGTGGCTCAGTCCTGGGATCAAGTCCCGCATCAGGCTCTCTGCTCAGCGGGGAGACTGCTTCTCCCTCTCTCTCTGCTTGTTGTTCTCCCTGCTTGTGTTCCCTCTCCTACTCTCTCTCTCTGTTAAATAAATGAATAAAATCTTTAAAAAATATATGTACAGAGCTAAATTGTACTTACTTCTTAAAATTTGGTTTTATTTCATTGTACTTATTTCTTAAAATTTGGTTTTATTTCAGCAAGATCACTTAATGTTATTATAATTAAAACACATAATCTGCCTTGTAATGAAACTAATACCAATGAGAACAGCCTTTCTTGAGTTTTTATTAAATGAAGTTTTATTAATTTATTAAATTAAAATATTTAGATAAACTTTAGCTGCTAAAATTGTCAAAACATTCTTAAAGCGATACTTAGATTAAAAAGTGAATTAAGGCAGTTTCCAGTTCTGCAGATAAGTCACCATTCCATCCCAATGACAAGGTAAAACCTGAACAAACTGAAAAACCAACTCTTCTTAGATCTGTAAGAGAAGTAAGGTGGTGGGGCAAACCACTGCACCCCAAATTGGAGAGACTGATAGGCAAATATAGAGAATCACAACTTCCTGAACTTCCTGCAGCAGAAACCCTTGAGCTGAAACCTGTGCAGAACTTATGTTGGGGTGGAAAACTGAACTGTAATTGACAAGTTGCTTGAGGCTCCCTGTGGACAAATTGGAAAGATAAAAATTCTGGGGGAACCCAGTTGTTGGGAGCCTCCCACACTTTTGTGAGTTTTGTGAGTCCAGGAGCTCAAGCAGTCTTTACAGTGAATATTGGAGAAAAAAAATCCCCTGTGCTTCTTGCAAGGGGAGGGGAAAAGGAATCATTTTGAAATGCACCAGAGTGTTCTGCTTTTTAACAAGGTCTGCCCCCAGGAGAAACTACTTAGCTAGAGCCCAATCTACTGGGGTTTTATCAGTAACTGACCTAGGGAAAGGGAAATCTCCAACACCAGCTGGCTGCAGCCTTCCAGGAGCAGGAAGGGCAACACCCAACTCCAGCACACTCTAGCCATCCTGTTCCACCAGAGGGCTCAGGGGAAACTGACCATAGTCCAGAAGCACCAGTGCACTGAAAGACTGGAACATAATCATAGCACTACAGAATGCTTCCCTTTCCATTATCACCACATTACTCAAGCTCTACTTAACAAAAATTCTTTTTGCCCATCACATGATAGCTGGCCAGCAAGAAAAAAAAAATGCTAAGGCATACTAAGAGGTAAAAAACAAAACAAAACAAAACAAACACAAAAAACAACTTAAAAACACAGAGCAAGCACCAGAACCAGACTCAAATTTGGCAGGGATGTTGGAATTATCAAACCAGGAATTTAAAACAAATAAGATTAATATGCTAAGAGCTTTAATGGCTAAAGTAGACAGTAAGAAAGAACAGATGAGGACAATGTGAGCAAAGATAAAAATTCTAGGAAAGAACCAAAAAAACACTAGAGCTAAAAAATGCTATAACAGGGAAGAAGGCCTTTGATGGGCTTATTAGTAGACTGAACACAGCTGGGGAAAGAATCTCTTGAGTTCAAGTCTGTCTCAATAGAAATCTTCAAAACCAAAAGCAAACAGAACATAGACTGAAAAAATAGAACAGAATATTCAAGGACTATAGGACAACTTCAGAAAATATAACATAAATGTAATGGGAATGTCATACACCACACCATCAATCTAGAAAGTTCAGTGAACATCAAGCAGGATAAACACACACACAAATTAAACCTAGGTGCATCATTTTAAAAGTCCAGAAAAATCAAAGATAAAAAATCCTGAAAAAAGAAAAACAGTGGGAATAAATTTATGTATAGATGAGCAAAGACAAGGATTACATCAGACTTCTTTTCAGAAACCAGGTAAGCAAAAAGAGAGTGGCATGAAATATTTAAAATGTTGAGAGAAAAACACTTCAACCTAGAATTCCATCCCCTGTGAAATTACCCTTCAAAAGTGAAGGGGAAGTAAAGACTTCCTCAGACAAAAATTGTGGGAACTTATTGCCAGTAGACCTGCCTTGGGAGAAATGTTAAAGAAGTTCTTTAGAGAGAAGATAAATGACGTGCTACTTCTTAACTGCATCAGTCAGTGATTGAATACAGGCTGCTTAGGGAAGAGTTACTGAGTCTGGGAGCCCCTCATCCACAAGGACTCAGCTGAGACCTGCTGGCTGATTACACTTGTTCCTTGGGAAGGCACGGTTCAGTTCTGGAGTAGTTTAGTCTTGGGGATGTAGTCAATGCTAATCATTCTCCTGTTCCACCACCGTTCTAGATTTGCCTTAGCTTTGGTGAGCACCTGAACTGGTCCTGGTGGCTTACCTGGGGGTGGGTACTAGACCCCAGCACTGAGGTGTCTGAGCACAGTCATCATGTCTTTCTCATAGCTGTGTTGTTGGATCTGTCCTCTTAGTACCCAAATTAGACAGAGGAGACATAACAATAGATCTCATGGAGACTAATCACAAAATTTCTTGTCTCAACTGTGTAAGAGTACATAGACCTCATCAGGTTCAATTGTTCCTGCCAGTTTGGTGGCTTCTTTCTTTGTTGTTCTCTTGTCATGTTCTTCTCTTGTCAGGTAACTGAATGGAGCTGAAATTGAAGTTTACTGAGACTTTTGCTATGCTTTCTCATGTACACATTCACCTATAGGAATCACAAGCTCAAAACCCACAAGGCCCAGAGCTGTAGAGAATGTACCCACACATTTTCCAAGTGGATTGCTGGGTGTGATGGATAAAGAGACTATACCTACTTATAACCTATAGTACTAGGATCCACAATTTTTAAATTCATGACATAGAACCATGTACTAGCCATGTACTACATGTGCATTTTCAATACGGTTCCTCCTCCTTGCCTACTATCATCTTGACCAGCACCACTGTTTTTTTAATGATTTTCACACTGCCTCTTGGAACACCAACCCTAAGCTCTTCTGAGATGCTATAAATGAGAACTGGCCTACAACTCATGAACATCCTTCTCTACAGGCACAGAGCTTTTAGAATTTTCACTCTACCGAGTCAATTAGCCATGAGGCACTGTTTATCTCTTTCAGTTATTTAGAAGTTTTGATATCTCCCTCCCACAATTAGTCTCTACAATCTTCTTTATCTTGTTCTTTTGCAATTGTAAACATGCTCTTATAGCTCATTCCAAAGATTTTTGGGGGAATAGGAATAAAATAAATAATGGGTGAAATAGACTTGGAGAGGAATGAAACTTGTCTCTCTACTGCATCTTCTCGGCAGACTCTTGCCCTGTATCTATCCAATCACCCCCCTCCCCACCCCCATCCTGTACCTCAGAACACTGAAGGAGATACTGCAGGTCATGTGGCATCTCTGTCAGAGGACTCTATACTGTGGGTCAGAGGATCCAGTGCTTTTCTGTTTTTGTGACTCTGATGTTTCCTCAAGTACAAAGGTGGCATCAGTTTTGCTAAATTGGATTAAGATGTGGGGAAAGAAGCTAAATTCTCTTGACTTTAAATCATCTTATACTTACAGGGGTGCCTGGGTGGCTCAGTTGTTAATTGTTTGCCTTCAGCTCAGGTCATGATCCCAGGGTCCTGGGATCGAGCCCTGCATCGGACTCCCTGCTCCGTGGGAAGCTTGCTTCTCCCTCTCCCACTCCCCCTGCTTGCGTTCCTGTTCTTGCTGTGTCTTTGTCAAATAAATAAAATCTTTAAAAAAAATAAAAATAAATCATCTTATACCCACATAAAAATTTTTATTAACTATTACATTTTGGAAATTATCCTTTTTTTTCATTTTATGTTTTAGGCTTTTCTGAAAAGTCAGTGACAGATTTTGTTTTGTTTTGTTTTTGTTATGTTTTTTCTGTTTTACCTTACATATTTTGCTGCTATGTTTATCTTTACATATAAAATCATAGCTGTGTCATATCACTTTAATTGTAAAGTTTTCTCTTCATAATTAAAAAAATGAACTAAGAATTCTTCATATTATGTTAAAACATTGTGATGTTGTCATTTATGACAAATCACTATCACAGATGCTTAAAAACTAATTTAAATGTTTGTATAAGGTATATCATGATTTTTACTTTCAAAGCAATGTATGATCCCCATGGAATTTCCAAGTCTTTCATCTTTTTTTCCCCCAAGTCTTTCATCTTTTGAATTTCTTTATCTTAGCACATTATAAGACAAACCAAAAATAGAGTTATGTTGCTCACTTTTTTCAAATCTCTCTTTAGTCAAAACGTATATTGAAAAATACTAGGCAGAAAATATTCTCTTTAGAAATTGGCTCTGAGATTTTTAGACATGAACTTTTTCATAGTCAGTCTTACAAAAGGTTTTGCTTTTATTTTTTAAATTCCTAAGATCTTATTGCAATAACATTTTGTTACAAGTTTTGTATGCATTTGTACTCCAAAATAAAGTGAAAAATTGTTAATTGCACAAGTCAATAGCCAATCTTAAATCCAACTGGGTTTTTGTAAACTTTGGCTAATATCTTTAATACTAACCAATAAGATACTGAATAAATGTGGCTAGCAAATATTTTAAATTAATTTTCTCTTTGCCAAAGTGATTTTTTTCCCCATATTTGAGTACCTTCCATGATCTGATTGTATCCCATTATATACAATCCTGTACTTTTTTTTTATTAAAGATTTTATTTATTTATTTGACACAGAGAGAGAGACAGTGAAAGCAGGAACACAAGCAGGGGGAGTGGGAGGAGGAGAAGCAGGCTCCCTGCTGAGCAAGGAGATCGATGCGGGACTCGATCCCAGGACCTTGGGATCATGACCTGAGCCGAAGGCAGATGCTTAACCGACTGGGCCACCCAGGTGCCCCTACAATCCTGTACTTTAGTTGCATTCTCATTTTGTGCTTGAAGTGATTATAAGGTCATTTTTGGTATGTGTTTCACCAAGATGTTTCATTTTTCACAGATCCAGCAACTCTTCTATACAATTTTTGAATTGTTCCAGAAAATGTCATCACTACTGGTATAATTAAGGCCTTATTTCCTTGGAACAAAATCAAACTGTACGCTGTACAAAGCCCAAGGACTGTTTTTGGAGTTTCAGCCATATATTTAACTTGAAATTTTTTTTATTTAAAAAATATGTTAGTGCCAATTAACTAGGTGGCAAGGATGCCCAGCCTATCCATATATTTGTGAGAAATAGTAAATGGTTGCCATTTTAACCACTGAGTTTGGGGTGATTTATTATGCAGCATTATTGTGGCAATAGATAACTGATACAGAATTTGTTATTCTCAAGTAAAATGCTACTATAATAAAAACCTAAAATATGTGGTGCTTGCTTCTGATTCAGTTGGCAAATATAGGCTTTATAAGTGGCAAGGAAACTGTTAGCAAAGGCTGGAAGAGAAGTAAAGAAACTGTTAGGATAAACTGGAAAAAATTGTGTCCCTCATTAAATAGTGGCAAAACAACTTGTAAAACTTTCATCTATAGTAACTGGAAAAATAGAAAATGTACTAATGAAATTTTGGAGTTGAGCAAGGAGACATACAGGGATGGAAAATAAAGCTGTTTCTCATCTCTATCCACTTGAGTCAGAAATTCTTGAAGTAATATAGGTATTAAAGAAAATATCAAATGAAGGATATAGCCAAGAGAACCTTGGCTAAGACTCTCTGTCTTAAGACCTCTGAAAGAATTAAGGTGATGCCTGGTATACGTCTGAGGCAACAAGGCTTGTAGGAATCATAAAAACATTGCCTACAGCAGCCTGACCTAACCAAAGTAGCACTGATTAAGTCTAGAGAGAGGGACCTGCTTCAAAAGAATGGCTGGTATGAATTTTGCTAAGTGAGGTGTAGTCCTGTCAGATTCATAGGAAACTTACAAAAATATTTAGGAAATTTTATATGTAAAAGTGCTTGGGCTAAAAGTTGTGAGACTGTTCAAAATGTAAAAAGGTCTTTGGAATCATAACTTCCAATGAACAGAAAGTAGGATAAACAAGTTGCTTAAGGAGCATACTTTTCTTTACCCTCTCATGGGAATTTTGAGAAAAACAAGGAACAGAGACTTCTCTGGTATAGAACAGGTTTTCTACCTTGCTACTGAAGTCCTGAAAAAATGAGAAGAGAGAGAATGAACAACATGTAAGAAGGCTTGGTAAGTAAGTTTGGTAGAAAAATCAATTGGGGGCGGGGGGAAAGAAGAGACAGAGATTGAGAGAGAGAGAGGGAGAGAAAGGGAGAGAGAGAGAAAGGGAGAGAGAGAGAGAGGGAGAGAAAGGGGGGGGGGAGAGAGAGAAAGAGAGAGAAAGCCAGGGAATTTGTTTCAAAGATGTAAGGTTTTAGTAGACTAGCACACTGGGGTGTAAGAGGAACATTGACACATTCCTCTCACCACCCTTTTAAGAGAATGGCAGGGGAAATGATAGAAATAAAAGGTGAATTTCAGGGTAAAGATGTAGGGAGTTTATTTACTAAGTAATGGTGCATAGGCAGGGTGATCATAAGTTCCTATTTTCATGGAATAGTCATGTTTCTACTTAATGCCCTGTAGTCTTGTCTGGTTTACCATCTGTCCAGTCTAAAACATCCCAGTTCAGACAATAAATTCTCTGGTCACCTTACACAAATGTTACTTGGAGATGCTTTTAGAGAGAAGGGAGGAGTGGGAATTTGGGTGAGAGGAGAAAACACGTATTTGTTGAATGTGTGAGTGGATGAAACTAATGAAATGGTGGGATGAGAAGAGAGGGAGGATAAAGAGAGAGTCTTAAGTCCTTCAGAGTGACTCAGCATCCTTAACATGTTAGCTTGCTTGAAGACTTTCATTAGTCTCTTCCTTGACAAATTTCTCTGGAAATAATGCATCTTAGGTCTAGATTTATCCTGCTTCCTAAGGGGTTCTAATCCATGAAGGGTGAATGAATTGCTTGGTTTTCCTGTGTGCAAAGAGTAGCACTTCCCTGGATTGAGATCTTTATTTACTAAAAATGATCTCTTTGTTGATTACTAATTTTATACATTTCCCCCTAAATTTAATATTATTCCTCTTCACTCTATTGCCTGTATTTTAGCAACCTGTCTACCAGTTGGAGTATAGCTTTTCTTTCCTTTTCTCTCTGTTTTCTTCCTTCCTTCATTTTTAAAATACTTATTTCCAAAAGTTTTGATTTTCAATTTTAATAAATTAAAAGAATGTACCAAAGATAGAGTGTGTGTGTGTGGCAGTGGTGGTGGGGGTGTTGTGCTCAGCAGTTTTATAATCTTGCTTCAGGACGGCTTTCCTAGGAATTACCCAGGTTTGACAGGAATAAATAGAATGAAGGGCCATGAATGTAGACTGTGCCCACCCAAGAGTCTTCCAACCACATAATCTTTCTATACTAATGGATTTAATAATTGCTATCAGATGATTTTGGAAATATGTCACACGAAGAAATATTTTTCCTACTACTTGATGCAAAAGTTGGCCTAGGCAGGTCATGCAATCCTTGAGCTTGCCAGTGAAAATGTTTCTTATACTATGGCAGAGCCCAGGAGATTTGTCATCTCTAGTGGAGTGTCCTTCTGACCCATAGCACATGTAGTGTCATACTTGAGACAGAATGAGTCTGTTAGGAGGAGTTTTGGAGGATTCCCATAGGTCGGTTCTATTTCTCATGTAAAGCTTTCCTATACAGTCACATGTTTCCCACTTCCTGAATTTAAGGAATGTAATGCTGAAGTCAATGTTGGTTGAACTTCATTTAAAAGACATAATGCATGAGAAAGACCTTAAGACTTCAGTTACAGTAATCCAACAACAAAAAATAGTTTCCATATCACTAAGGAGAACAAATCAAGTAATTTAAATAATTCAGCTTCTAGGCTCTTCAGGCTAATTACAGACACAAGACAGGAGGAGCCTTCTAATCAGGCTTGAAGAATGATTCAAAAAAGGAAAAACAAAATACAACTACTAGACAAAGTATTTTGCCA
This sequence comes from Phoca vitulina, assembly GCF_004348235.1. Lineage (NCBI taxonomy): Eukaryota > Metazoa > Chordata > Mammalia > Carnivora > Phocidae > Phoca > Phoca vitulina. The sequence goes on along the minus strand of NW_022589713.1, from coordinate 7,055,696 downwards.
ACATATGTGAGAGCATAGGTATGTATCTGAAAGCAGAATGCTTTTTAGTAAATGGTGACTGACAATTCCACAGCAGTGTTCCTCCATAACGTGGCATCACATGCGCAGTGAGAATTTACCACATGAAAGATTTGATCACTGGGAAACTTTAGAATAAAAATGCTATAAGAATCTGGAGTACATGCTATTGTAAATCATGAATGAACACTATAAAAAATTAGTGTGCTAGGGGCACCTGGATGGCTCAGTCAGTTAAGTGTCTGACTCTTGATTTCAGCTCTGGTCATGATCTTAGGGTCCTGGGATTGAGGCCTGCATTGGGCTCCATGCTCAGCACGGAGTCTGCCTGAGATTCTCTCTCTCTCCCTCTGCCCCTCCCCCCACTCACACTCTCTGTCTCTCAAATAAATAAAGCTTTAAAAAAAATTAGTGTGCTAGGAAACAACTATTGGGAGAATAATTGACCCATGAATGTTTCAAAAACATGAAAATTCTCGAAGACAGTTATTTTGGTTGCACAGATAACTTTGTAAAATTAGGAAAATTCCTTCATTTATTGCATCAATGTATTAAAAATACTTCATAAGATCAAGGCAATTTTTAGAGTGAAATACAGGCATATTCTGATATATAATATGTGGTTGAGAAAATTTGGAGGGGAGGTTTGGAGAAGTGTGTGGGGGGTGGCGGTGGGGGAGTAGTCTCAGTCCATCCTGAACTAGGATTCAGACTACTTTGAATAGGTTTGATGAATTGTCAGCAAGAGGACATTTGGCTGGAGGAAGGGACTTTACATGAATTCTTAGGAGATAAAACAGTTTCAATGTGGGGAAGATGGCAGTGTATCTGTCTGAAATATCAGATGCTCCAGTTGGTGTCTGAAATATTGGATGCTCCAGTTGGTCCTTAGGTCATCTGAATTGCAGAAAGGACAACTCCAGGTAAAGGTTGTCAGATCAGCGTTTATGAAGAGATGGTGTGGTACTCAGGTAACCAAGTCCAATCCAGAGCTGAATGAGAGTTTGCAGGAAATGCTGCATGAATGGGGCACTCTCAGGATATCCAGGGGCACCATGAAGGCTTCTTGGACTCCTGAAGGGTTTGTCTTGTGGCTCTGGGATATGCCCAGCCAGGGACTGCTCTAGTCATTTCCTCTGCTCCAGCCTATCCAATTCTTCCCAGATCGTATAACTGATGAGAATAGGCTAGAGAAGGTTATATCTGAATATATGGGAGGCATTCCCTGGGAACTGAAGGAAATCTTCCTGAGTTGGGGCAGGTATCTAACTAGGGGTGGTCATGTTACCTGAAATACACATCTCATGCAAGATTGGCTAGAGCAAATGAAATGTAAGTCATTATGTAAATTTGATCCCATTTGTAAACACAAACTGGTAAGTTCTGGAGCTATTCAAGTTATAAATTTATAATAAGCTATACATTGCCATACCCTCTGCTCCCCTCCCACAGTCTCTAAAGCAAAGGGAAAATGCTATTCTATGTATTTTTTCATACTGACACCATCTCTTGGAATGTTAGCCTCTGTGGTGTGTTGCAAGATATGTGAACAAATTCATCAGAGAAAAAAACCTATGCACATGGGTGCTTTTCTTAACCACATTGGCTTCTTGGCCCAACACAGTTTAAAAGTAATAGTCTCTGAATCTTAGTTTATTTGTTGGAAAGTGTTTAACAAAACTATTTGTTGTACTTGTTCCAAGGAAGAAAATGATGAAATCCTTGCTTTCTTTATAAGTTGAGCCAATATATTTCAGACTGAGATATTCTGAGAATATACATTCTTTTGTAAAGTCTAGTTAATATTTTTGGAAGAATCTGTCTGTTATTTTTTTTTTTTTTCTGTCAACTATGGTAGTATAACTTTTCTGAAAACAACTCACCAATGACAGACTGGAATCAGAACAATAAGCAGCTTCCCAAAGAGAGTCTTAGAACCATTTTATGACCCCTAAGGATTGGTGATAAACTTTGTCTCTTAGAAAAAGAGAATAAAAGATTATTTTTGCTAAAGTAAATCAAGAAAAATCTAATTTACTGAGGCACATAGATGAAATAGTTCTCTAAGTGAGAATTTAATCTACTTTCTTAGAAACATGTTATTTCTTCTTTCTACCTCTTTTATGAAGAGTCTAAGAATCCCTAGAAAATCAGTATTCTCTTCTGTCCATGAGGCTCATTTACACAAATCACTGATCCTAGCTATAAAATGTTAGTGACTTTTTTGTAAATGCAAATATTTATTAGTAGGGAAATAGTTTTATTAAATATTTATATTTATGTAATGGAATACTATGTGGCCATTAAAGAGAACGAAGATGCATATGTACTGATATAAAATGTACTTCAAGTTATCCTGTTTACACAAGGAACAAAATAATGCCATATCTTGCTACCATTTGCATTTGAAAAGGGAGGAGTTATAATACTGTGTACATATCTCTGGTGGCCTCTGGGAAAGAATCCAGGGTATAGGGAAGGCAAAATAAGAAGAATAGTTTTTTTTTTTTTTTTAAAGATTTTATTTATTTATTTATTAGAGAGCGAGCGAGAGAGAAACAGCATGAGAGGGGAGAGGGTCAGAGGGAGAAGCAGGCTCCCCGCTGAGCCGGGAGCCCGACGTGGGACTCGATCCCAGGACTCCGGGATCATGACCTGAGCCGAAGGCAGTCGCTTAACCAACTGAGCCACCCAGGCACCCGAGAAGAATAGTTTTTTTAGTATTATACAATCTTTTGTACAGTTTAAGTGTTTAAGCATGTGATATTTCTTATTTAAATTAAACAAATAAATCATTGAAAATGTAACCCACATGTGCAGCTTAGCTCTTCCTTTGCTCCAAACACATGCCTTTAAGCCCTGTCCCATCTTCATCTCCAGTATAAAGGGGACATAGATTATTCAAGGGATTTTTTTAAGATGATTTGGTCAAATTGCCCTATTCCATGGTTGAGGCGAAGAATCCACGAAGAGTGGGAGATACTTGTTCAAGGATATACAATTGATTAGTACCAAAGTCCAGACTAGAGCTCCAGGTATCTTATTTCTAGGGAGGTGCTCTTCTCACCCTGTGGTCCTCTAGGAGAAAGAATAAACAGAGTTGGCTTTAAGAATGACCATCCATTCCATTCTTCCTTCCTAGTGCTGCTCACTAAGGCTGATACCTCTACATCTCATGTCTTAGGGCCTCCTTCCTAGCCTTTAGGCACCAAGTAACCACAATAATAAAACCATAAAATGTCCTAATCAGACCTTTTAAATCTGAGTTCTGTGGATAGGTTTCAGGAAATCCTGTATGTAATTAAAAGCTAAGACCTCTGGGGAGAGAGCTGTTTTCTATGAGCTTCATTGCCAAGTAAGATGAAGAAAACTTTTATACTCAGAAGCGAAGGGTATAAAAGCAGCCATCAAGCCTAGGATGCCTGGGTGGCTCAGTAGGTTAAATTGTCCGGCTCTTGGCTTCAGCTGAGGTCATGATCTCAGGGTCCTGGGACTGAACCCTGCGTCAGGCTCCCCACTCATCGTGGAGTCTGCTTGAGGATTTTCTCCCTCTTCTGCCCTCCCCCTCCACACCTCTCTAAAATAAATAAACAAATCTTAGGAAAAAAAAAAATCTAACCCTACTCAGATACCCAAATGTCCTGCTTTTCTGCTAGAACACATCCAAGTGCTGGAAAGTCATCATCAACAACAATAAAATTCACTTGGACTTTTAGCTCTGTTTCAAAGTACTGGAGTGAATTTGGTTCTTGCTCATGTCCATTATGTATTGTCCTTACTTTGGAGCCCAGGCTAAATATAATAGCCACTTGCTGCCATGGCAGGAACAAAAGACAGTTTAGAGGATATCACACCAAGAATAAATGTTCAGCCAGAAAGTGGCATGTATTATCTGTACTTTCAGTTCATTGGCCAGAAGGGTTACATGGCCTCAACCAACCACTGGGAGCCAGAAAGTACTATCATGCCATGTGCCTGGAAGGCAGAAAACTGGAAATATTCAGTGAGCAGTAGTCATTACTACCATTTTTCTCCCTGCATAAATGGCTAGTAAGTCCTGCCTGAGTTTTAGCAATTTCTTAAATGCCAAGAAAAATTAAGCCACCTAGACAACAGAGGTAATTGAAAACTCTTACAGTTGCTAGGATATACAATTGTAGTTGATAGTTTCAGGTGCCTGTCTGGCCCTCTTTACTTCCATGGTGAAGAGATGGGTCTCTCCGGTCATGGTTGATCATATTATCACCTTTCTCCACAACAGATTGGACTAGGGATTGATACTCATCCTAGTGGATGTCTGTCTGTTGGCTAGCCTGTAACCAAATGTGTTTTTTTGAGACACAGATTTTACAGTCAAACGACATAGGGCCTATTAATTAAATGATTTTATAGAGTTGGGCCTAGGGCAGGCAATTTCAGCCATGTTCATACTCTTAAATTGATCAATCAGAAATTGCCTAGGGAGAGTAGCCAATGGTCAGAGAGGATGAGAATAAGTATGATACAGTTTTATATGTGGTCCTGGAGAAGGAGAGAATGAGAGTCTGAGAGAGGGAGAGAGAGAGAGAGAGAGAGAGAGAGAGAGAGAGAGAAACTTCTATATTTAGTAGTTCCTAAGAACAAGTTCCTATTCCTAAGAGACCAACTGTGCTTCATTTCTGTGAGATAGCTTTATAGCTTCTCAATAAAGGCTCCTCATTTTATTTGAGCTGCCTTATTATCCATATTAAATGAATTGAAAATCCTAGTCACTCAGCTTCTGCCTAAATTGTCATCCCTGGTCTTTGGCAGGACTATGTAGAAATTTTAGAACTCATTCTGGGGTGTGTGGTTGGGCACTAAGAGAAAAGAACCTCACTGTAAACCTGCATTCACTTTATGTTATTATTTATTAGTATTCGTGATACATTACCATCTGGGGATGTGCTGAACTGGGAGAGGCTGCCCCACCCATGGTTCATTTATTCCTAGAGAGAGCAAACATCTTGCCTGGAAGTGGGCCTTTCATATGCAAATTAACCAACACAGAGGCCAGCCACTCTTCACCTCCTTTGTCGGGCTCCTACATTCCAGGCCAATATTCCCCTAACCACTCCAGGCCAGGTACCAGACTATTCAAGACAGCCCCTACACCCCAGAGCCTGCTGCAATTATTCAAACCTCACAATCTTAAGCCTGCTTAGACTGCCTTGCCCTGCCTTACCCGTTCCTTCCCATAAAAACCACAACAAAGCCTCTTGCCCCTGCTTTCTCTAATCTCCCTCTGCCTCCTGATCCACCCTGGTGCTTCTCCTGGGGTCCCTGCTTGGTGGTTAATACCTCCTGTTTCTAAAGATCTATAAGTATAAAACTTCTTCCTTCATGACAATCATTTCCATGTCTGCCTGTCTTACCATGTCTGATAAAAACAAATCCAAAGTACATTTTGAAACAAAACCTTTGTTTTCTTCTAGGTCTCGATCTTAGGTCACTTATTGATTTACTTGTCTAAGTGTTCTGGAAGCCAGTCCTCTCAGATATCCAAATTAGAAGCTGTCTAATGACATAGAAAAAAAAAAGTAAAAGAATAAATTTTTCCCTCTTAAATTTTTATGTATGAAACGAATCACCCTTTTCTCTAAGCATATTGTTATGTAAAAACCCAGTACTAATTGTCATAGGCATGCTCTCTCTTGGGCAGAGCTTGAAAACACAAGGATACATTCTTGCTCTTTTTTTCCGGACTCCACAAACCATCATCCTTTTATTATGACAACAAAACAATGACCTCAGTTCTGTCAGAGTTAGATTACTGATATTAAAATTCTCTTGTTAGGGTTTTAAGTGGGGTCTGGGATACTCCTAGATAGTATTGAGCTAGGGAACGTGGAAATGCCGCATCATGATTTTGATATATTTCTCTAGGGAAGGCTCAGGCACAATTCTCCTCTGTCTATAAACCCATGGCTTTACTCCTGCGTATAATAAGCTGGCATTCAAGCCCATATAGTGTTTGTTAAAAATATCCACCTCCCTTTAGTCCCAGAACCTCAAAATGGGATGATTTAGTACAACAATACTTTCTTTAGTTCTCCTCTTAATGTTGGTATAAGAATATTAAAGGGGTATCCCAGCTGTCTTGGGCTCTCACACACTGAAGTATTTCTGTCCTAGGTAAGGAACCACCATGGTTGTTCCCAGTGTGTTGGTCAAGGTCTAGTTGTGAAAACAAAACCACATACTTAAGTATTTCAAGCAGAAAGAAATTTAATATAGGGATTTAGGAGATTGCAGGGAAGTGCCGGAAGGTACTACTGAAGCCACAGGACCCCACAGCCCCCGACTGAAGGATGAGAGAGGATACGCAGTGCGAGATGGTTGCAGCAGCTGCTGCTCCTATCAGCCTCAGCATCTCTGTAACACGAATACATTCTGTCTCTTGTCTACTTTTTTTCTTAATATAATTTTAATATATTTCATTTTCATTCAAACCAATGCAGTTAAATATTGTAGATTTGGTCAATGGAAGCCTCATCTCATTGACCCCTGGGTCCTTTTCACTTGTCACAGTGATCCTTGTAGCTTCCTCTTTTTCACCCTTTGAATGCCACTCCTGTGCCTCTCATTCGTTATCTGTGCTCAAACGCTGATAGGAAGGTACTATGGGAATGTAGTTCCCAGGCTTCTAGCCCTGTGATACCAGAGAAGAGTATAAAAGGGTGCAGAAGCAACGTGGAGTGCTAAAAGACAATTTGTGACTCCATTTTTATCAGGACATTACAATGCCTTATCACTCAGAAACAAATCCTCCTTCTAAAGGGCTAGTGACTTAAAATACACTCACAAAGACTTGCCTTCATTCAAGGGTAGGGCATACAGACTTCATTTCTGGATGTTAGGAAATGAAAGAATTTATGAATATGTTTTCAAATGATCACAGTAGTGTATCTACTTTTTAAAATCTATTGAAGCTTTTGTTGTGAACTCATGTATAGGCAATTTTCATGAATGTTTTGTTTATTTGAAAAGAAGGCATGTTCTTTTTTATTATGGTACAGAGTTTAATATGGTTCTATATGGTCTACCTTACTGATTGTGTTATTTAGAACTTTGATATCTTTTCTAAATTTTTCCATTTTATTTTACTAGATTTGCGAGGGGTGTGTTAGTCTATTAGTTGTGTCCTATAGTTTCTGCTTGGTAAAGAGATATTAGCCCCTTATCAGATATATCATTTGCAAATATCTTCTCCCATTCAGTAGGTTTCCTTTTTGTTTTGTTGATGATTTCCTTCGCTGTGCAAAAGCTTTTTATTTTGATGTAGTCCCAATAGTTTTTTTTATTTTGTTTCCTTTGCCTTAGAAGACATACCTACAAAAATGTTGCTATAGCCAGCTGATGTCAGAGAAATTCCTGCTCGTGTTCTCTTCTAGGATTTTTATGGTTCCAGGTCTCACATTTACACCTTTAATCCATTTTGAGTTTATTCTTGTGTATGATGTTAGAAAGTGATCCAATTTCATTTTTTTACATGTAACTGTACCAGCACCATCTACTGTCTTTTCCCCATTGTATATTTATGCCTCTTTTGTTACAGATTAATCAACTACTTAAATGTGAGTTTATTTCTGGGCTCTCTATTCTGTTCTTTTGGTCTCTGTTTCTATTTTTGTGCCAGTACCATATTGTTTTGATTACTATAGCTTTGTAGCATATCTTGAAATCTGGAATTGTGATACCTTCAGCTTTGTTCTCTCTCAAGATTGCTCTGTCTATTCAGGGTCCATACAAATTTGTGGTTCCATACAAACTGTAGCATTATTTGTTCTAGTTCTGTGAAAAATGCTGTTGGTATTTTGATAGGGATTGCACTGAATCTACAGATTGCTTTGGGTAGTATGGACGTTATAACAATATTAATTCTTCCAAAGCATGAGCATGGAATATCTTTGCATTTGTTTGTGTCATCTTCAATTTCTTTCATTAATGTTTTATAGTTTTCAGAGTATAAGTCTTTCACCTCCTAGGTTAAGTTTATTCCTAGGTATTTTATTCTTTTTGATGCAATTGTAAATAGAATTGTTTCCTTAATTTCTCTTTCTGCTACGTTATTATTAATGTATAGAAACACTATTGATTTCTGGAGATTAAGTTTGTATCTTGCAGTTTTGATGAATTCATTTATTACTTCTAGTAGTTTTTTTGTTGGAGTCTTTAGAATTTTCTATGTATAGTATCACATCATTTGCAAATAGTGACAGTTAAACTTCTGTATCAATATGAATGCTTCTTGTTTCTTTTTCTTATCTGATTGCTGTGGCTAGGACTTCCAGTATTTTATGGATAGATATTAATAACATTTTTATTATGCATTTTAGTGTTTAGCATCATGAAGTGTACTTTTCTTGGTCTCATTTCATATTTGGGGGCTAAATTATGCCTTATTTGAAAACAGGATTGTGATTCCTGCTATTTGTTTATTCATTTACATTTTTGTTTGTCACCATCTTGTCTTTATCATCATCCTTCTGAGTCTTCTTATTTTGGATGTTTCCATAAACACAGATTAGTTATATTTTGCTTTGATGGCCAACCTGAATTTTATAGTAAGTGTGATATTCTATTTACATTTAATCAAACAACCTATACCTTTGGTCCAGTTCAGTCAAGTTTTATGTTATATTTATTCTGTGCATATTTTTCTATATGTAGAAGAATATGTATGTACACACATACACATTTTCACTAGGTAGAATCGTTCTATTTTGGCGTTTATTGTGGTATTTAGGAATTTTTTTAGGACTTTATTTTTTTACAGCAGTTTTAGATTCACAGCAAAATTAAGAGAGAGGCACAGAGATTTTCCACATAACCCTTCCCCCATACATGCATAGTTCCCCCCGCCCATTAACAATCCACCAAAGTGGTACATTTGTTACAACTGATAGACCTACACTGACATAGCATAAATACACAAAGACTATAGTTTACATTAACATTTACTTTCTTTTACTTCCCTATACATATAGACATATGTATATACATATATATGCTATACATATATATCCTTCCCTATACACCCCTATAGATTTACTTCTGCTGGTTGAGGGGCAGAATTACCAAGAAAACTCTTTCTATAAGACAGAAAGGGACAGGTCTTGCCTAAGGCTGAGGATAAAGAAAGAAATAAAGAATATTCCCATCTTCTACCACCAGGTTAGCTAACAATGAATAAGTAACAGCAGTCTATCACTGGGGGAAGGGCAAGAAGAAAGAGACCTTCTTTGAAGCTCAGGTTCACAGAAGAAGACTAAACTTGAGAGTGGAAATGAAACATTGAAAAATGTCCTTTAGAAACTCAACCTCTACCTTAAGTACAAGGTAATGCTAGAGGAATCAGAAGCCAATAGTGTGCTTAAAGTAAATAGGACTAGCAAATCCCAAATCCTAGTCAAGTCTGATTACATTGACTCAACTCCCCACATTAAATGCGTAGTGGAGGTGTGTCCAATTCCAGGCATAATATACTATATACTTCAGACTTTACTCTCCCACACATGATACCCAGATTTTAACCACAAATTACAAGGTACACAAAAATGCAAGAGAAGGGCGCCTGGGTGGCTCAGTCGTTAAGCGTCTGCCTTCGGCTCAGGTCATGATTCCAGGTCCTGGGATCGAGCCCCGCATCGGGCTCCCTGCTCCGCGGGAAGCCTGCTTCTCCCTCTCCCACTCCTCCTGCTTGTGTTCCCTCTCTCGCTGTGTCTCTCTCTCTGTCAAATAAATAAATAAAATCTTTAAAAAAAAAAATGCAAGAGAAAACAACCTCTGTCAAAAGACAATATAATCTGTAGAACCCAGATGCTGGTGCTATTAGGCAGGGCATTAAAAAGAAAAAAAAAATGATTTATATGTTAAAGGTTCTAGTGTAAAAGTGTAAAAAGATGGCCAATTTACAAGGGCATATGAAAAATTTTAGCAGAGAAATAGAAATGATAGGAAAGTATGAAATAAAAATACCAGAAATAAAGGTATAGTAGCAAAGATAAAGATAAGTCAAAAGAAAGAATTTAAACTAAAATACAAAGAGACAGAAAGAGAGAAAAGCCACTGCATCCAAGAACCATGGGACAATGTCAAATGGTCTAATATATGAGCTATTGGAATCCCAGAATGAAAAAGAAAATAATGAGGAGAAGAAATATTTGAAAATAGCTAGAATTTCTCCCAAATAATAAAAGACTTTAAATCATAGATTTGAAAATCTCATAGAACACTCAGCAGAATAAAATACAAGGAAGGAGGGAAGGAAGAAAGGAAGGAGGGGAGGAGGGAAGAAGGGGGGAGGGAAGAAGAAAACACCTAGACACATCATACTTAAACTATTAAAAATCAAAAGATAAATATAAAATCTAGAAGGCAGAGAGTGGAAAAGACAGGTTATACACAGAGGAACAAAGGTCAGAATTTAGGCAGATTTAATAAAAAAGATCTAAGCCTGAAGATGATGGAGTATCTTCTCTGAAAGTGCTGAGAGGGGGAAAAACCCTACCACCCCAGAAATTAGCACCCAGTTACTATATCACTAGAAAAGGAGAAATAAACACTTCATGGACAAGAAAGTAGAGAATTCATTATCAGCAAACTTTCAGTACAAGAAATGATAAAGGTGGTTCTTTGGACAGAAAGAATATAACAGACAGAAACTTAGATCTATACACACACCCAAAAATGTTGGAAATGGTAAAAATAAAGGTGAAAATAAAATTTATTTTTATTTCAATTACTGTAAAAGATAATTGACTAAAGAAAAATTAGTAGCAATATGTTATATGTATACAATGTATAAATGTTTATTGAAACTATTTTAATATTTGGTTATTGAAAAAGCCTGTCAATGTTTATGGTGACTCAAGATCGTTATTTACCATATCACTTATTCAACCACCCACCAGACATTCAACAAAAAACATTCAGAGGTTTTAATATTTTTTTAAAAATTCTGTATAAAATTCTATCTATATTTTCTCTAAAATTTTTGTCTAAAAGGGAACTAACTGTATGAACACTTGTGAATGATTTTTATTGTGGTTCAATTTCCAAGGATGACTTATTGCTTTTCCCACTCTGATATCTTTTATGCTTTATAGAAAAAAATAGCTAAATTGTCCAATTTGAGTCATAGCAGCATTCTCCATTTGTTTATCTCAGACATTTTTCCAATAGCATTCTCTAAATGTATGGTATTATTTGTTTACTTTCTTCCCATGCTATCTATATTCCAGTTCTACTTTTTGTAAAATCAGAATTTTTTTTTTTTTTTTTTTTTTTGAGAGAGAGAGAAAGAGAAGAGGTGAGAGGGAAAGCCTTTTATTACAGCAGGAAAAAAAATCCTATTTTATTGTATATTTTTTTCTTGTTTTGGGCATAAACAGATATGTTAAAAAACAATTCATATTTTTAAAAAAGATTTTATTTATTTATTTTTTGACAGAGAGAGACACAGAGAGAGAGGGAACACAAGCAGTGGTACTGGGAGTGGGAGAGGGAGAAGCAGACCTCCCGTGGAGCAGGGAGCCCGATGTGGGGCTCGATCCCAGGACTCTGGGATCATGACCTGAGCCGAAGGCAGACGCTTAACAACTGAGCCACCCAGGCGCCCCTACAATTCATATTTTTATATGCATGTTCATATGTCTTTTTATGTGCATATAAATGGACTATTATGCTTCTCGGTAAGCCAAGCTTTTAATCAATTTTCATGTTTCTGTGTTAGACTGGGCATAAGAAGTCTGCCACAAAATTTTTGTGGTGCTTAGTAAATATAAATTTGATACTACCAGAAGTGATGTAATGTGGTAGATCAGAAACCCCATTCAACTTAGATCCCAAATGCTTCAAAAGAAATCCGCAGTTCTCATGCTTTCTATTTATCTCAAAAGCCTCTCTAGACTCTCATAACCTACAATGATCTCCAACAAAATAGAAAAAACTTAAAATTCTGTATTTCTTTTAGTGCTGTCACTGCTAAAAAGTGTATTTAGGGTTGTTGTTTTCTTGTGTGGGTTTTTGTTTTTGTTTTTTTAATCTAAGACAAAATGAGATTACTGAAGAAGTGCTGGGGTTCTCTTTAGGAAGATGACTTAGCTTACCTTATCCACACTTCAAAGATTTCTGTTGCCTCCGCTAGGTAACAGATCTAAATGTTACAGTAGTCCTCCCTTATCTGTGGGGAATATGTTCCAAAGCCTGCAGTTGTTAAAACTACGGATAGTACCAAATCCTATATGCACAGTGTTTTTCCTGTACATACAAACCTATGAAAGTTTAATTTATAAATTAAGCACAGTAAGAGATTAACAAGTATAACATAATAAAATAGTAGAATAAAAGTTATAAAAATGTGTTTTCTCTCTCAAATTATCTTATTGTACTGTATTCATCCTTCTTGTGATGATGTGAGATGATAAAATGCCTACACGAGGAGATGAGGTGAATGATGTTGGCATTGTGACATAGCGCAGAACTACTATTGACTTTCTGATGATATGTCAGGAGGATCATCTCCTTCTAGACAGTGGTTGACTGTGGGTAACTGAAACCATGGAACATAAAACCATGAAAGTAAAACTGGATAAGGAAGACTTCTGTACATTTTTTTCTCCTCACTACTAGACAAAAATCCTTCCCATCACATTTTGAAGACCAGACTCCTAGGGTAAGAAATAATAATGAAGACTTAAAAGATTATCTAAAGTTATTTGTGACCAGGTTTATAGCTTTTCTCAATTTTCTGTATTTCATTTATTATTAAATGGTGACTATATTTGTACAATATAGCCATTATTTATTTTGATCACCATAAAATGTTGATCAAAATGAATACTTTAATATATTACTAAAATGTAAATGGGACAATAATTCAAAAAATTGTCTCATAAAATTTAATCTGTCTTCTATAATAACAGACATTTTTATTATTTTTCTGAAAGACCCAAGCATCCCTAATAGATATTATACATTTTTGTTTCTAAATATTTTATTAAAAAGAGAAAGAGGAAAGAGAGGAGCACAAATTATAAGAGTAAAGCCATGTAACCAATCTTCAAATAAAGAAATAGAGCACTAATCTAGCATTCCAGAACTCCCACTTGTCTCCTTCCTAGTGATTACTTGCTACCAAGTTAACTATTATCCTGATTTATATCATCACCAATTTATTTTTACAAATTTTGGACATTTATAAAAATGGAATCATATGGTGTAAACCTTTCTGTGCCTCGCTTTAGTTCATCACCATGTTTGTGAGATTAATTCATACTGTTTTGTGTAGCAAGTTTGTTACTTTTTGTGGCAGCATAGTATTTCATTGTACAAATATATTACCATTTATTCATCCATTCAACTATTGATTGTATCTATTATCTATCATCTATCTCTATCTGTCTATCATGTGTCTATTATCTATCTATCATCTATCTATCATCTCTCTCTCTATCTCTCCATCTATCTATCATCTCTCTCTCATCTATCCCTATAATACTGGGTACAATAAGCAGTGAAATGTTGAATACAAATGGTGATGGTGGAAAAGAAAATCTGAGGAAAGTTTTCAATATTTCACAGTTAAGTATCATTTCTGTGACGGTTTTTTATACATATTCTCTGTCAGTTTAAAGTAATTCCTTCTTTTTATTAATTTGTATTTTTGGGTACATGTTCTTTGTTACAGAAAAATTTCTTTTATTCCTAGTTTGCTTAGAGATTATTTTTTTCTCCCCTGCAGTCTTACATTTTGCCAAATATTTTTCTGCCTCTGTGAGACCTGTGGTAATACTCCCTGTTTTGTTCCTGACATAAGTTATTTGTGGTGTCTGTTTTTCATTGCTTAATCTTGCTAGGAGAATATCAATTCATTGCTCTTTCTAAATAATTAACTTTTTGACTTACCGATTTTTCTATTGCATATATTTTCTGTTTCATTTATTTTTGTCCTTTTAGTATTTATTATCTTTATTATTACTTATTCTTTATTTTTATTTTTTTTCTTCTTTACTCCTTCTTGAGTTTAATTTGGTTTCTTTTTCCTAGTTCTTGAGATGAATACCTAAACAATTGCTTTTCAGGTTTTTCAGTTTCTTAATGTATGAATTTAAGTCATAAATTTCCATCTCAGCACAGTAATAACTAAATTATGTCTCAAAATATTGTATTTCAGGGGCAGTTGGGTGGCTCAGTTGGTTGAGCATCCAATTCTTGGTTTTGGCTCAGGTCATGATCTCAGAGTCCTGGGATCAAGCCCTGCGTGGGACTCCGTGCTCCGCAGGGAGTCTGCTTGAAGATTGTTTCTTTCTCTTTCTGGCCCTCCCCCAGTTCTTTCTCTCTAAAATAAACAAATCTTTTAAAAAATATTATATTTCAATTATTATTCAGCTCAAACATTTTAATAGATACTATAACTTCATCTTTAACTCATTGGTTATATAGAAAATGTTAATTTCTAGACATTTGAAGATTTTATATTTATCTTTTAGTTACTGACTTCTACCTTCATTCCACTATTATCAAATCATATATTTGGAGTATTGGAATCTTTTAGATTTGTTGGGTTTGGCTTTTTGGCCCAAAATGTGATATATTTTGTAGATGTTCCATATACAGTTGCCAAAATTGTGTATTCTGTCGTTTGGTGCCTTTTAACAAAACAATATTTTTATTTTATTAACTGTGTTGCTCAGAATATATATAGCTTTACTAATTTTCTGGATGCTTTTTTTGTCAGTTCTCAAATTAGATGTGTTAAATTCTCCCTCACCGATTGTAGATTTATGTATTTTTTAAAATCTGTCAATTTTTAGCTTTCCTATTGTGAAGCTATATTAGTAGGTCTATACAATAGAATTTTTATGTCTTCCTGGTAGATGGGGCATTTTATTATTATTAAAGATCCCTTTTTCTCTCTAGGAATGTCTTTTGCCTTAAAATAGATCTTATCTGACATTAGTATAATAAAACCAGTTTTCTTTTGGTGTTTGTATACTGTATCTTTCTCCTTCCTTTTATATATGTGTTATTTTCTCATTAGCATATAGTTAGACCTTCTTAAAAATATTTTTATCACCTGACAATCTTTATATTTTAACTAGAATATTTAGACCATTTATATTTTAACATGGTTGGCTGATATTTGGGTTTACATCTATTATATCTTTAATATTTATTTGCCTCATTTGTTTTATGTTCCTTTTTCTTTCCTTGCTTTCTTTTTGATCAACCAAGAGTCTTAGGTTAGGTTCTCTAGAAACAGAGCCTGAGATGGATTTGGATACACGTAATTTATTGAAGGAATGTTTTTGGAGGGGAACAGGATAAGGCAGGGAGAAGAGGTGAGCTAAGATGTGGTTGCGGGAATTTTGAAGTTCAAATTGTACTCTAGAATTGGTTCAACCTTTTGCCAAAGGTGCTAGCCTTTTTTGCCCTGCATTAGTCAGTCATTGCCTTTGGCTTTTTGTTGGGGCTGGGAGCATAACCTGGGAGAGCTGGCTTCTCTTCGACTAAGGGTAATTCTCCAGATAAGGGAAACTGTGAGCTATTAGCAAAAACACTCAGAACAGCTGTAGTACAGGTGCACTGGTCAGCAGGGCAGCATCAGTGTATATTACTCTACTAACTTTATTTAATATCCCATTGTTTCCCATTTTCACACTTGATCATTATATATTCTTCTACGTTTAGTACTTCTAGTGATTTCTCTAAAGATGACATGTTCTTTCCGTGAACGAGAGCCTAACACTGTTGTTTTGTCTAATATGGCAGCTGCTAGTTATATGTGGTTATTGAGCACTTGAATTGTGGCTGGTTGCAGTTGAGATTTGCTGAAATACATGCATAAAGTTGAAGATTTAGTACAGAAATACATAAAATATCTCATTAATAAGTTTTAAATTGGTTACATAATGAAATTATATTTTTGGTTGGATAAAATACATTAAAATTGACTATACTTATCGCATTTTACTTTTTTCTAGTGCGACTACTAAAATTTAAAATTGTGTATGTGGCTTGCATTACATTCCAATGGGACAACTCTGACTTGTACTAGTTCCCAAATAATATCACAGCCTTACAATTCATCTTACTCCTTTTCACATTTTGTTATTCTTGCATGCACTTTTACTTTCATATATATTTTATACCCCATACATATCATTGCTATTTTTTACATAGTCAATAATCATATACATTTGTCCACATTTTTATTTACTTTTCCGTTGTTCTCCATTCCTTCTTAATTGCCTTATTCCTTTTGGGATTATTTTTCTTCTGCCTGAAAAACTCCCTTTAGTATTTATTTTATTCTGAGTTGTTGTTGACAGATTCTCCCAGTTTTTGTTTGTCTGGCAATAGTTTCTTTTTAAAAAACAAGATATCCAAAGACTCATATATTATTTGTTTTTACCTTCATGCATGTGGGTAAAGAAGGAAATGTCAATTAACCTCTTGTGGCCTGACAAACTCACAAATCTTTATATATTTTTGAAAACAGTGATCTTAATGTAAATACCATTGCCAGGACAATAAGTTATAAAATAGGCCAATCAATCAAAATTACAAAAACTTTAGGGACTAAAGGTTATTCTTTATAATGTAGAACCATTGCTGAAATTCAGCTATTTTACTAAGTTCCTTTGTTAGCATTAACTTTAACATGGAAATTATGATGCAAAATAATAGCTGCTTTTCTATGGCTGGAGTAAAAAAAAGATAATTTCCTTTTTTAAAAAAATCTTGCTGGCATTTCTTCATAAATATTAGAAAGGTCTACAGTTTCAAGACTAAGTGCTAATTATGCTAAAATGTTACTAATTAGCAACAAGAGATATTAAAGCTTGTCTGAGGAAACAAAAACTGACAACAAGAAAAAAAAATAGTCTAGTATTATAACCAGGAGAACAAGGAGCATGTAATTAGATCAGAAATATGACTTAATCAGGGCCAATGAAACATTAGGATAAGCCTGCTGTCAGTAATCTGGGGAAAGCTTTTTTTCAGAGTGTTCTTTATTTCCTCTTGAAATTGTCATGCTTTCATATAGCATTTGTAATGACCCTTGATGTCTTGCTAAGGTGACACTGATGCTTTCCTTGTGGAAAGATGCAAAATATCTGGGTCCTTGATAACAGTGTTGAAGTACTTAATCAACCAGCATGAAGACTGCCCTATCTACTAAGCAAATCAAAGATGAAATAAAAAATGTCTTTGTCCTTTAAAGCCAACTTTAGGGCTTCTCTTCCTAGCCCAATATCCAGTGAAATTACATAAGGGAAGGGGGAAAAAAAAAACCCAAAACATATACAAGAAGAAGTAAGCCCAGTGAAACTATTGGCAAAGGGAATGAGATAACACTTCAATAAATCAGGCCCTATTTTTCCCTGAGCATGGGTTCAGTGTGCACTGAGGTAATTTAAAGGTAAGGATGGTTAACTGAATTAAATGAAATTAATTCATTGGGAAGGAAGAAAGTGTCAACATACCCCTAAGTCCTACTCTATGTCTTGTTCAGCATTTGTTTTAGTAAGCACAATAGTTGAGGAAATTTGTTTTAACAGTGTGCTGGAATAGAAAAAACTCATGACTTATGGACATTCATTCATTAATTCAACATCCACGGAGCCTCTCTGTGCCCCAGACATTGAGGTTGTAAAAAAGTGAATTAAACATTCCTGCATTCAAGGAGCTCCAGGCCCACATTTAGGATAAGATTTTAGTCAGAATCTTCTAAACCACAATAAGGAATTCACTTCTGAAAGCCATACTGTTTTTGTGGTTGCATTGGATTAATATTAACTTGTTCTATGAACTGATATGTAAACTTAAATTTTTGTTGAAAATGTGTAAATTTTGGCCTGGATTGCATTTTATTTACTTAAAAAGAGTAGGGGACTTTTTACTACTTGTAGTGCTTGAATGGATAATTTGTTTTCTGGGTGTCCAATCAGATATATTTTTCAGATTTATTCGTGTATAGGATTACAGATTTATTTTCAGTCTGACATTTTATGCATTATTTTTCTTGCTAACATTTGCCAAAACCCCCAGGGGAACATATTGGGCAAAACAAATTTCAACCTTTAAAGACATAAGGTCAAAAGTCCCAGGAAACACTAAATGAATTATAGTGTGGTATGACCTAGAGAAACAGTTAATGTAAACTACTTTTTTGAGATTCTAAAAGTTGAGGATTTGGGGCTTCATAATCTATCAGCTATTTTAAGTGTTTTAATTAGATGCGTGTGTCAGAGACAGATAAACGAAGGGAAGTCATCTGAGCGTATAAAACTATGTCCTAAGGTTTTTAAATTCACTAAGGTTTTTGATAGTGTTTCCTGTTCTGGTCCTGAATGTCCAGGAAAATGTCACTGGGGAAGCTTGAGAACAAGGTGCAACAGTGCTCTCCCCGATGTCCTGAAGCCCCTTTGCCTGGTTCTCCCCCATGCCTCAATTCCAGATGTTTCCTCCATAGCTGATACTTTCTCTTCATTTTTTTCCCTCCATAGCAATAACCCTCTATCCTCTTGGGGGTTTACATGCTATTCAGAGAATCTCACAAAAACCATGAAATGTATATTTCCTGTATAATTTTAGGAACACTCATGCATCTCTATTACAAGATTATAGTCCAGTTTCTGATATGCTGTACAAATTTATGGCAAGTAGAATCTACTGTAAATTAAATAAATAATCCATGCACTTAGTAAATATTTACTGAGGACCTACAGGCATTGCTGTCAGTGCTAGCGATATTGCGGTGAGGAAGATAAACTCCCTGCCATCATAGAGCTAACATCCTGGTGAAGAAGAGACAGACCAACTATAAGCAGATAAAATATAGGAATATCTGATATAATATCAGATAAGGGCAATGAAGAAATAACCAAGTAGGGTAAGGAGATAGACAGTGACAGGCATGCTATGAACAAAAGCATGTCAAAATAAAATAAATGCAAAACTGAGTTTCCTTAATAATTTTAAATTATTATTTCTAAATTGTATTACAATTTATTCACATTAATAATATTGGAAACATAAGATATAAGATTTGTAACAAAACCTTTCATTAAGGTTCTTTCTATAGTGACTTAAATAAATTTTAAAACGATGTGTAAAATTGGCATTTTCTTTAGAGAAATCAGAAGTAATCAAAAATAATTTTGCTAGATTTTATTCAGCAAAATTTTAGGGAAAATAAAGGACTCTTGGTAAAAGTGTTGTTAGCTTACTCTATTTTTTGGCTTCTGGAGAGTTAGAAATCATTTAGAAGTTGGAAGAGACCTGGTTTCCACAAATGGAATGAAATGGAAATGAGAGTAGAAGCATATTATCTTCCCACAGCCCTTCTGAGAAAGGCAATGAAGTTAAGCTTTATTTATTGCAGATGTACCATTGCTAATTTTCTGTCTGAGGATGGACTTGACAGTGACCTTACAGAATACGTACACAGATGTGTAACATGTCATATATTTAACCCAGCTGACCGGAGAACCCTTGTGTTACCTTTAGAAGTGGCACAGACATTGAGGAAATTCATAGTAAATCCTTCCATAGTAAAAATCTCCACTGCTATTTTGGCCACGGAAGGATTTGGAACTACATTTGCCTGCAATTTCAGGCAATGCAGCGTGCTTTCTTGTTATTGCACAGTCTCTGAAATATTACAAAATATGTCAACTTTCCATGTCATGCCGGTTGGAAAAAAGGTTTTTTGATGGGACAACTACTAACTAAGCCATTGCCAAAAATGATGCAAATAAACCTTGAAGGACTCTGTAGGGTGATTTGAACTTCCAGTTACTAAAATAAATGGCTACGGACTGGAATCTAGTTATTTCTTTATCAATTAATCTAAAGAAAAATGACTTTCTTTTTTAATCATGGAAAAGAGTATATGCTTTTAATACTTATGATGCATTGTTTTGAATGTCCTCAATGATGACTAACTTCTTCCCTTTGACAAAAGATATATATATATATATATATATTTTTTTTTTTTTAAGAAACAACCAAAAATTATTGGAAACTGATTTGGGAAAGAGGAAGATAATTGGGTTAGGCAATTTTTTTCTCTTTTATAAAAACCAGAAGAGGTTGTAAAATAAAGTGGATGACTTTCTAGTGTGGCTGGAGTTGTGGTTACCAGAGAAGAGCCCCAGAAATATTTCAGCAATGTGAACATTATTGGAATACTCCCTGAGGGAAATCTTTGAGGGATGACATTCAGTGGAGCCCAAACATTTCTTTGTATATCACGATCATACCTCCAGTAAAGGAAGATCATATAGAATAACATAAATTTATTATGGAACCACAGGGAAAAATGTGAGAATGGAGGCAGTAAAATATTAGGAATCAGCATCATGGCAGGGTTGGCTTGATTTCGCTCTTGAAGAATGAGTAAGATTTGGATGTATAGAAAAAGAAGTGTATTCCATGCCATGGATGGAAACAGAAGCAGGGAAATGCAAAGTATATGTGTGAGACAGGAGTTAGATCAATTTGACTGAAGTAATATTTCCATGTAGAAAAAGAAGTAGGTAAGTTGTATATTGGGGTTAAATTTGGATTTGAGTGCCAGGCTCTCAAGGAGTTCTGATTTATATTTTGGTCAGTGGAGACTCACTGAAAGCTTGTGAGTAGAGTCGTGGTATAAAGTAGGACATTAGGAAGATTCATCTAGTAGTGTAATGCATTGGAGAGAGAGGGGACTGGAGAGAAGGAAGTTAGGTGTAGGCCATATTGGCAGAATAGATGTGATATGATAAGAATCTCCCTTCTGATGTCATCTTGTGCTGTTGAGTGGGAAAATATGAAAATATACATTTCTTACCCTCAAAATGTCAGAACATTCAACTAAAGCAAAAATATATATTGGAATAATGCATCAGGAAATATAAATTAGTTCAGCAATTTTTTCTATAATTTATGCAGTGGGAAAACATTAATTCTGCTGTCAGGCAATTACAACAGAGATTTAAAAAACCTGAATGTCTTAGTGTGCCACAAATATTCTTCGTAAAAAAAAACCCTTAATCGGGGCGCCTGGGTGGCTCAGTCATTAAGCGCCTGCCTTCGACGCAGGTCATGATCCCAGGGTCCTGGGATCGAGCGCCATATCGAGCTCCGTATCAGGCTCCCTGCTCCATGGGAAGCCTGCTTCTCCCTCTCCCACTCCCCCTGCTTGTGTTCCCTCTCTTGCTGTCTCTCTCTGTCAAACAAACAAACAAACAAACAAATAAATATTTAAAAAAAAAATTTAACTTAAAAAAACCCTTAAAATTTCATGTTATATTTTACTATTGAAAATCATTTTTTTTCAGATATAAAGATAGATCCTTAACTAGTACTTCTTACTAGCTGCAAGGCACAATGTTCAAAGTTGTTAAGTAGAAAAGGGGAATCATAAGTAGAAATTGCCTTTAGAGAGTTGACTGTCTAGAAGGCGGTGGTGACCTACTCCTGCATTAGGGGAATGCAAGGGCTAAGGAAGTTCCAGCTAGAGATAAAATGCTAAACAGGTGGGAGAGATTATATTTAGCTATTAAGGGAATGTTTGTTGGAGAGATGGCATTTGAGCCTGGCCTGGAAGAATGTGTGTGAGATTCGCCATAAAGATCAGGAGAAAGGAAGAATTTTGCTATACATTCTTTTTTATTAACTGATGAAAAATGTAAAAAATTCTGGAAATATTTTGGCAGAAAAAAACTTTTTTGGCTTATACAAATATGTTATTCTGTTTCCTTATATTAGGAATACTCCTTTAAGATAAAAATTTTAGTAATCTTTTAATATTGTTTGTATTGCCAAGAGAAGGAATTAAAGGTCTTCTAAAATATAAAGGATAAATGAAATAATATATCTCCTAAAGTGGTAACAGGGAGCTAAAGTAGCATTTACATTGTGAATTGTTTTGAGGTTAAATTATACACACACACACACACACACACACACACACACACACAGGGTTGGGATTTTGTATTACTCTACTTAAAAGCTAATAAGTTACACTGTTGTTCCATGGATGATGGCAAAAACACATGAGACTCTTGGGTCAGAGACAAAAGACTTTGCTACTGATGGGCCAGCAAGCTGCATAAGCATTGGGTTGCATCAGATCCCTTGTCTCCATCCCAGGGGGATGATCCAGTTAGATTTTATGCACAGAATGGGTGTGTGTTGCAGACTAGTAACCCTAAGCACAGGAAATCCACCTCTTTTATAGTAGGTAGTAAGTGGGTCTGCTCGTGGTCTCAATGGGAGACATTACCTCATTCTTCAGTGTTACTTTCAGCAAAATACAAGCCTGAGAAATGGCTTGGGCTAGTCCTGGTAGCACTTAACTGCTTTGGGTCCATTAGTCAGTTTGACTGAAATTTAAGCATGCTGTCAACATTTATTAAATAACTCAAAGTATGACAATTAGAATGTAAAAATGATCCTAATTAATGTTATCATGGGTTTTTTTCAGAGTAACATGATTTTATTTTACCATTATGTGTATAAGGAAAAACAAATAGGCCAATGGTATATTTCCAGTTTGACAGAGTAATCTCACAAATATTTATGCAAATTATTTAGGAAAAAAGACGCATCACTTACTAAGTTGCTTCCAGGGCAAATTATCAAGTAAAACAATCAAGCCACACATTTTTTGTAGGTTATTTTTCTATAAAGACAATGATTTTCAGTCTTCAGGATCGGACAAGACCAAGTTATTCAAATTATATTCTAAGGATACAGTTTTAACAGAAACGATAACAAGTTGAAAACCCATATCCATATGGATATTCATTTAAGTCTCTATATCTTTTTTTTTGTAGTTTTTAATTTTATTATATTATGTTAGTCACCATACAATACATCATTAGTTTTTGATGTAGTGATCCACGATCCATTGTTTTCGTATAACACCCAGTGCTCCATGCAGTACGTGCCCTCCTTAATACCCATCACTGGGCTAACCAATCCCCCCTCCCCCCTCCCCTCTAGAACCCTGTTTGTTTCTCAGGTCCATAGTCTCTCATGGTTCATCTCTCCCTCCAATTCCTCCCCCAATTTTTCCCTTCCTTCTCCTAATGTCCTCCATGTTATTCCTTATGTTCCACAAATAAGTGAAACCATATGATAATTGACTTTCTCTGCTTGACTTATTTCGCTTAGCATAATCTCCTCCAGTCCCATCCATGTTGATGTAAAAGTTGGGTATTCATCTTTTCTGATGGCTGAGTAATATTCCATTGTATATATGGACTACATCTTCTTTATCCATTCATCTGTTGAAGGGCATCTCAGCTCTTTCCACAGTTTGGCTATTGCGGACATTGCTGCTGTGAACATTGGGGTGCATATGGCCCTTCTTTTCACTACATCTGTGTCTTTGGGGTAAATACCCAGGAGTGCAATTGCTGGGTCATAGGGTAGCTCTATTTTTAACTTTTTGAGGCACCTCCACACTGTTTTCCAAAGTGGCTGTACCAACTTGCATTCCCACCAACAGTGTAAGAGGGTTCCCCTTTCTCCACAACCTCTCCAACATTTGTTGTTTCTTTCCCTGTCCATTTTGGCCATTCTAACTGGTGTAAGGTGGTATCTCAATGTGGTTTTGATTTGGATTTCCCTGATGGCTAATGATGATGAACATTTTTTCATGTGTCTGTTAGCCATTTGTATGTCTTCTTCAGAGAAGTGTCTGTTCATCTCTTCTGCCCACTTTTTGACTTGATTATTTGTTTTTTGGGTGTTGAGTTTGAGAAGTTCTTTATAGATTTTGGATACCAGCCTTTTATCTGTAGTGTCATTTGCAAATATCTTCTCCCATTCTGTGGGTTGCCTCTTTGTTTTGTTGACGTTTCCTTTGCTGTGCAGAAGCTTTTTATCTTGATAAAGTCCCAAAAGTTCATTTTTGCTTTTGTTTCACTAGCTTTTGGAGATGTATCTTGAAAGAAGTTGCTGTGGGCGATGTCAAAGAGGTGACTGCCTATGTTCTCCTCTAGGATTTTGATGGATTCCTGTCTCACATTGAGGTCTTTCATCCACTTTGAGTTTATCTTTGTGAATGGTGTTAGAGAATGGTCGAGTTGCATTCTTCTGCATGTGGCTGTCCAATTTTCCCAGCACCATTTATTGAAGAGACTGTCTTTTTTCCATTGCATGTTTTTTCCTGCTTTGTCAAAGATTATTTGACCATAGAGTTGAGGGTCCATATCTGGGTTCTCTATTCTGTTCCATTGGTCTGTATGTCTGTTTTTGTGCCAGTACCATGCTGTCTTGGTGATCACTGATTTGTAATATAGCTTGAAATCAGGCAACGTGATGCCCCCAGCTTTGTTTTTCTTTTTCAACATCTCCTTGGCGATTAGGGGTCTTTTCTGATTCCATACAAATTTTAGGATTGTTTGTTCCAGCACTTTGAAAAATGTCATTGGAATTTTGATCGGGATGGCATTGAAGGTATAGATTGCTCTGGGTAGCATAGACATTTTAACAATGTTTATTCTTCTGATCCATGAGCATGGAATATTTTTCCATCTTTTTGTGTCTTCTTCAATTTCTTTCATGAGTGTTCTGTAGTCCTAGAGTATAGATCCTTTACCTCTTTGGTTAGGTTTATTCCGAGGTATCTTATGGTTTTTGGTGCTATTGTAAATGGAATCGTTTCTTTAATTTCTCTTTCTACAGTTGCGTTGTTAGTGTATAAGAAAGCAACTGATTTCTGTGCATTGATTTTGTATCCTGCCACATTACTGAATTGCTGGATGAGTTCTAGTAATTTGGGGGTGGAGTCTTTTGGGTTTTCCACATAAAGTATCATGTCGTCTGTGAAAAGAGAGAGTTTGACTTCTTCTTTGCCAATTTGAATACCTTTTATTTCTTTTTGTTGTCTGATTGCTGTTGCTAGGACTTCTAGTACTATGTTGAACAACAGTGGTGAGAGTGGGCACCCTTGACGTGTTCCTGATCTTAAGGGAAAGGCTCTCAGCTTTTCCCCATTGAGGATGATATTCGCTGTGGGTCTTTCATAGATGGATTTTATGAGCTTGAGGAATGTTCCCTCTATCCCTATACTCTGGAGAGTTTTAATCAGGAAGGGATGTTGTATTTTGTCAAATGCTTTTTCTGCATCAATTGAGAGGACCATACGGTTCTTCTCCCTCCTCTTATTAATGTGTTCTATCACATTGATTGATTTGCGAATGTCGAACCACCCTTGCATCCCGGGGATAAATCCCACTTGGTCGTGGTGGATGATCCTTTTAATGTATTGTTGGATCCTATTAGCTAGGATTTTGTTGAGGATTTTGGAATCCATATTCATCAGGGATACTGGTCTGAAATTCTCCTTTTTGATGGGGTCTTTGCCTGGTTTGGGGATTAAGGTAATGCTGGCCTCATAGAATGAGTTTGGAAGTTTTCCTTCTGTTTCTATTTTTTGAAACAGCTTCAGTACAATAGGTATTATTTCTTCTTTGAATGTTTGGTAGAATTCCCCAGGGAATTCATCAGGCCCTGGACTCTTGTTTTTTGGGAGGTTTTTGATCACTGCTTCAATCTTGTTACTGGTTATTGGCCTATTCAGGTTGTCAATTTCTTCCTGTTTCAGTCTTGGCAGCTGATAGGTTTCCAGGAAGACCTCCATTTCATCCAGATTGCTCAGTTTATTGGCATATAGTTATTGATAATAATTTCTAATAATTGTTTCTATTTCCTTGGTGTTAGTCGTGATCTCTCCCCTTTCATTCATAATTTTATTAATTTGGGTCCTTTCTCTCTTCTTTTGGATAAGTCTGGCCAGTGGTTTATCAATCTTATTAATTCTTTCAAAGAACCAACTTCTAGTTTCTTTGATCTGATCTACTGTGTTTCTGGTTTCTAATTCATTGATTTCTGCTCTAATTTTAATTATTTCTCTTCTAATGCGTGGCTTAGGTGTCATTTGTTGCTTTTTCTCTAGTTCTTTAAGGTGTAGAGTTAGTTGGTGAATTTGGGATTTTTCTGTTTTTTTGAGTGAGGCTTGGATGGCTATGTATTTCCCTCTTAGGACTGCCTTTGCAGTATCCCATAGGTTTTGGACCGATGTGTTTTCGTTCTCATTGATTTCCATGAATTGTTTAAGTTCTTCTTTGATTTCTTGGTTGACCCAAACATTCTTGAGCAGAGTGGTCTTTAGCTTCCAGGTGTTTGAATTTCTGCCAAATTTTTTCTTGTGATTGAGTTCCAGTTTTAAAGCATTGTGGTCTGAGAATATACAGGGCATAATCTCAATCTTTTGGTATCGGTTGAGACTTGATTTGTGACCCAGTATATGGTCTATTCTGGAGAAAGTTCCATGTGCGCTCGAGAAGAATGAGTATTCTGTTGTTTTAGGGTGGAATGTTCTGTAAATATCTATGAGGTCCATCTGGTCCAATGTATCATTCAAAGCTCTTGTTTCCTTGTTGATTTTCTGCTTAGATGATCTGTCCATTGCTGAGAGTGGAGTATTGAGGTCTCCTACAATTAACGTATTGTTATCAATATGACTCTTTATTTTGGTTAACAGTTGGCTTATGTATATGGCTGCTCCCATGTTGGGGGCATAGATATTTACAATTGTTAGATCTTCTTGTTGGATAGACCCTTTAAGAATGATATAGTGTCCTTCTGTGTCTCTTATTACAGACTTTAGTTTAAAATCTAATTTGTCTGATATAAGAATTGCTACCCCAGCTTTCTTTTGAGGTCCGCTGGCATGGAAGGTAGATCTCCATCCCTTCACTTTCAGTCTGGATGTCTCTTTAGGTTCAAAATGAGTCTCTTGTAGACAGCATATGGATGGGTCCTGTCTTTTTATCCAATCTGCAACCCTGTGCCTTTTTATGGGAGTGTTTAGGCCATTCACGTTGAGAGTGATTATTGAAAGATATGAATTAATTGTCATCATGTTGCCTGTGAAGACGTTGTTTTTATAGATTGTTCCTGTAAATTTCTGTTGTAGATCACTCTTGGGGTCTTTCTCCTTTTATAGAACCCCCCTTAATATTTCTTGCAGGGCCGGCTTAGTGGTCACATATTCTTTCAACTTCTGCCAGTCGTGGAAGCTCTGCATCTCTCCATCCATTCTAAATGAAAGCCTTGCCAGATAAAGTGTTCTTGGCTGCATGTTCTTCTCATTTATTACGCTGATTATGTCTTGCCAGGCCTTTCTGGCTTGCCAGGTCTCTGTGGATAGGTCTGACGTTATTCTGATGTTCCTCCCTCTGTACGTAAGGAATCTCTTCCCCCTAACTGCCCTTAAGATGGTTTCCTTGGTTCTAAGATTTGCAAGTTTTACTATTACATGCCGGGGTGTTGGCCTGTTTTCCTTGATTTTAGGAGGGGTCCTCTCTGCCTCTAGGACTCGAATGTTTGTTTCATTCCCCAGATTAGGGAAGTTCTCAGCTACGATTTGCTCAAATACATCTTCTAGCCCTCTCTCTCTCTCCACTCCCTCCGGGATTCCAATGATTCTGACATTGGAATGCCTCATGGTGTCACTTATTTCTCTGATTCTATTTTAATGGATTCTGAGTTGTTTTTCTCTGGCCTCCTCTTTTCCCTTTTTATCTATTATACTGTCTTCCAGATCGCTTATTCTCTCTTCTGTCTCAGTTACCCTAGCTGTTAGATTATCTAGATTGGATTGGATCTCATTGATAGCATTTTTAAGTTCTGCCAATTCACCTTTTATTTCTGCCCTTAGAGACTCTATGTTGCCATTAATTGATTTCTCCATTCTAGCCATTGTCTTCACAATTGCTAGCCTGAATTCCATCTCCGACATCTTGGTTATATCTGCATCCATTTGTAAATCTGCAGGGTAAGTCATAATCTCTTGAGTCTTTTCTGTTTTGGGGGCTCCTCCTCCTAGTCATTCTGTTGATGGGTGTTTGAGGGAATGTATAGAGTCCAAATTATTGACCAGAACCCAAACAAGATGCACCTGTTTTCTTGGGACCTTAGGGTTGCTGGCCTCTTGTTTTCCCAGCCTGTCTTCTGCGGGAGGGGCCTGCTGTGCTGTTACTCAGGCAACCCTGTTTGGGCGGAGTTGCCCTGTGCCCCTGTGGTGGGGGATGGGCTCAGTGGGAATCAGTCTTTGGGGCTTTTGTTCTCTGGCGCCTTTCCCTGGCGGCTTTCCGCGTCTCTTCCGCGAGTCAGAGCAGAAGAGACCATTTCCAACCCTCTGCCTCAGAGCAGAGAGACCGCAGTCTGTTCTTCAGTGAGCTCTCCAGGCCACACTGTCTCCATTTGTGTCCGTGCTGCTATAAACTGCAGCATCCTGGGTTGTGCGCCCCTCCGCAGCGCTCCCAGTCCTGCCTCCAGGTCGGGGCACGTCTCTGCCCTTTGTGCTTCTAAAACCGCCAGCCGCTCCCAGTTTGTGCGCGCGCGCGACTCCGCCGCTCAGGGATTCCACCCCCGGGGGTTGCAGTTCACCAGCATGACCCCGGCGCACCTGGTTTCCGTCTCGGAGGCTGCAGTTTGCGTGCGTGCGACCGTTGCTCTGGGTTTCTGTCTGGGAGGCTGCAGTTCGCGTGCGCGCGACCCCGCCGGTCTGGTTTTCCACCCCGGGGGCTGCCCTAAAGTCCTTTCCTGACGCTACAGGTCTGCGAGTCTGTGCCCCGTCCGCAGCGGGCGAGGCGTCACTCACCGGCGGTGTAGGATCCCCTCATCCAGGCTCCCTCCCGCCGCCGTTTATCCTCCGATATCTGCCCACAGAATCACGGCTCTCTGCTTCGTACCTCAAAACCAACCGCCTGCGATATTCTGTTTGTAGAGATCCAGATCTTCTTACATCTCAGGCTGGTTTCGTGGGTGCTCAGAGTGGTCTGGTAGTTATCCAGCTCAATTCCGGGGACCAGTTGAAATAGGGTCCCCTACTCCTCTGCCATCTTTCCCCTAAGTCTCTATATCTTATAGGAAAGTAAGGCTGTTACTTTTCCAAATGTTCCTAGGTGAAAGGAAAAGAAACCCTGTACAGTTCAATTTTCCCAGTAAGCAAAACCAGAAAATAACAGTATTTTACTAAATAGTGAAATAAAGAACATAGTGCTAATCTTCTGCATAAATTAAATAAGATAAAAACAAGAGAAAGCACCCATTTTGGGTGGTGAAGCTGCTAGCATCATTTATGCACAGCAAATTATGTCTGGGGTTTTTCTCTTGATTATTATGTTGTTTAGGACTTTAGATTTTTGGACTATTTCACAAACGCTTGCACATATGTAGAAATTTAAAAATCCTTAAAAAAATTTTTTTTTGACTAGAGTAGGACAAATTCCCAAGGAATATTTGGAAAGGAAAAGAAAGTCAGGCACCCCTTAGGGAGGAGGAAAGACAAAGGGAAAAAAATAGTGCATGTATTGGTAAAGGAATAATTTGGAATTTTGAGTGTTTCAGTCATTAAATCTGGGAAAGAAATAATGTTTGGGAGATTATTGAAAAGTCAACTCAGAGTTAAGAACTGCAGTTTAAATAAAGACTATTAATGTTTTTTGGGAAGAACTTGGATTTTTTTTAAAGGAGATTTTAAGAGGAAAGATGAAGTGTATTTGTACAAACTTTGATAAAATATGGTAATATTAGCAACAAATACAAAATCTGGTTAGATTTAATTTCAGTAAACAAAACTGAGGAATGGGCTGAGGGAATTAATATGGCAGATTAGAAGAAGCTGTTTTATAGCTGGCCTATCTGGAACTGTATCAACAACACTTTGCCTCCAATCTGCTCTCTGGTTTCAGTTCTTTCCTGTTGTTAAATTTGAGGGGCTTCTATGTGGTCTGTCCCACATTTTGAACTAATTCATCATTAATAACACTATTTGGAAACCTTGTACTGCAACTCAAAATCTCGAGAAACATACCCCAGATTTAGAGTTTGTCTTGCTGACTGAGCTATAGGAGATTGTCTATGAATGTAGTATCACAGAGATTTTTCTTTTTAAGAAACTGTGAATTGAGTTTCTAAGGTTCCATTATGTAACTGAGTAAAAAATTCCCTTTACTGTTTTCATTTACACTTGTGATATATACTAAGCACCAAGCTAGAGAACTGAATATGAAAACCAAACTCAGGGCGCCTGGGTGGCTCAGTCATTAAGCATCTGCCTTCGGCTCAGGTCATGATCCCAGGGCCCTGGGATCCAGCCCCGCATCGGGCTCCCTGCTCTGCAGGAAGCCTGCTTCTCCCTCCACCACTCCCCCTGCTTGTGTTCCCTCTCTCACTGTCTCTCTCTGTCAAATAAATAAATAAAGTCTTAAAAAAAAAAAATGAACACCAAACTTGTGGTTAAAACCATGGTTCCTATACAGTGGCTAACTTAACATAATTTAAAAACAAAAAACAGAAAACAAAACATGGTTCCATGGATTTTACTCAGTACTCACACTTTCTTACAGGTTTCTTGTTAGTACCATTCTTTTTTTTTTTTTTTATGTTATGTTAATCCCCATATATTACATCATTAGTTTCTGATGTAGTGTTCCATGATTCATTGTTTGCGTATAACACCCAGTGCTCCATTCAGTACATGCCCTCCTTAATACCCATCACCAGGCTAACCCATCCCCCCACCCCCCTCCCCTC
>NW_022589713.1:7024621-7024945 GCF_004348235.1 Phoca vitulina | reverse complement strand
TTAATTTTTTTTTATTGTTATGTTAATCCCCATACATTACATCATTAGTTTTAGATATAGTGTTCCATGATTCATTGTTTGTGCATAACACCCAGTGCTCCATGCAGAACGTGCCCTCCTCAATACCCATCACCAGGCTAACCCATCCTCCCACCCCCCTCCCCTCTAGAACCCTCAGTTTGTTTTTCAGAGTCCATCGTCTCTCATGGTTCTTCTCCCCCTCCGATTTCCCCCCCTTCATTCTTCCCCTCCTGCTACATTCTTCTTCTTCTTTTTTTCTTTCTTAACATATATTGCATTATTTGTTTCAGAGGTACAGATCTG